>NC_045639.1:102589957-102890016 GCF_009829145.1 Chiroxiphia lanceolata
CGACAATAATAATGATAATAACAATGATAATAATAACAACAACAATAATAATCTCTTACTGCCTTTTCAGAGTTTGGATGTTTTAAATGGGGAAATCTAACTCCCTTCCCACTTCTTCCCCAGGGCACAAATTTCTTACTAAAGTAAATTATATTTCATACACTCACACAGAAAAATGCTATTTGAAACAGGAGACAAGACGAATCAATTTGCCCCAGTGGAAAATAAACGTGACCCCACAGGACCCCCCGGTTACATTTCTCCCTTAGGCGTGTCCTTTTCCTGAATTATTTCCACATCACACAGCAACCTCATCTTTACCAGAGGACGTTTTGGAGGGGGTGAGCGATGGGTGCCCTCGGCGCACACAAAGGCAGGTACTCTGGGGACGGGCACGCCGTGATTACGAGGCGCGAAAGGGAACGGTGCGAACGATGCTGGGCGAGAAAACAAGGCGCTTTCCTCCCCCGGTCAGATCTTGCCGGGGACATTTCTCACTTCCCCCACAATAAGATGTACCTAACCGGGAAGCGCTCGCTCCCCTCTCACGGCGCCGCGTCCGTCCCCTCACCCAGCACAGCCCCGGGGGGCGAGGGCCGATCCCGCCACCTCGCCGCCGCCGGTGGCCGGGCCGGGGGCGTGGAGAGAATCTCTCGTCCTCCCCCAGGAAAACTCTCTCAGGACGCGGGAGCTCTTTCCTTCCTTCCCGTTCCCTCCCGCCCGGCCGAGGCGAGGGCAACGCTCCCTTTGTTCCCCCGCCGAGCGCTGCCCCCGGGCGCGGCCGCCCCTCACCAGAAGGCTCTCCACGTTGACCGGGGAGCGCGGGTCGCGGATCATGGACTCCAGCTTCCTCTGGCGGCCCTCGAGCATCCCCGCCGCCGGCTCCGGCGCCTCGGCCGCCAGGGGAGCCGCCGACATCTTCCCCGCCGGCTGCTGGCTCATCCTCCGGCCCGCCTAGTGCCGGGCCCGCGGAGGGCACTGCGCTGGGCAGCCGGGCGGGCCTAGCGCGGCGGCGATCCCGGGGAAGGGCGGGGGCGGCGAGGCGGGAGCGGAGGGCAGCGCCGCCGGTGGCCGCCGCCCGGGCATGAAGGGCGCGGGGAAACGGCCGCTGCTCCGCCCGGGCGCGGGGAGATGGGAGGGGAGAACTGGGAGGGAGGGAGAGAGGGAGGGACGGAGCGCTTCCCGCCGTGCCCCCGCCTCTCCCCGCTCGGGGCGTCCCTCGGCGGCCGCCGGCTCAGTACCCGCTCCGCCGGGACATCGCTGCGGGCGGAGGGAGGCGGGCGGGGAAGGGGGATCGGCGGCCGCGGAGTCGGGCTCAAAGCGCGGCTTCCTCTGCAGCGCTCGCTGGCTGCTCGCGCGGGAGCCGCGATCCCCGCCGGCCTCGCCGCTCCGGCTCCGTCCCTCCCTCACTGCTCACCCCGCGGTCCGCCCGGCCCGGCCCGGCGCGGCCGCCGCTCCCCAGCTCCGCGCAGGCGGCCTCCCCTACCCACAAGGCCCCGCTGCGAGCAGCGCATTGCTCGGCTCTCACTCACCGCCCCACGATAACCCTGAGCTCAGCGGGGCAGCGGCCGGGCCCGGGCGGGGTGGCTGCGCAGAGAGAGGGCTCTCTGCGTTCGGGCACGGGGAACTCACTCTGCCCGCGCACCGTGAAACACGGGCGGAAAAAAGCAAAACCAAAAGCCTCCCGACATTAGAGAAAGTGTGCAAGCAGCGTTTCCGGTAGAGCAGCAGTGCTCAGGGCGTGAGTCATTAAATCATAGAATGGTTTGGGTGAAGGGACCCTAAAAATCGTCTAGTTCTAACCTCCCTGGACACCTTCCACTAGACCAGGTGCTCTGAGCCCCATCCAACCTGGTCTTGAACACTTTCAGGGATGGGGCATCCACAACTGCCCTGGGCAACCTGTTCCAGTGCCTCACTACCCTCACAGCAAAGAAGTTTTTCCTACTGTCTAATCTAAACCTACTCTCTTTCAATTTGAAGCCATTCGCCCTTGTCCTGTCACTACATGCTCTTGTAAATAGTTTGCCCCATCTTTCCTTTAAGTTCCCTTCAGGTACTGGAAGGCAGCAATTAGGTCACCCGGATGCCTTCTCTTTTCCAAGCCTTTTCTTATAAGAGAGGTGCTCCATCCCTCTCCTGTGTGTATATCCTAAGTGTATGAGAGGGAAGATGGAGAGAGAACTAGATGGTGCTGGGCAAGGTGCAGACCACCCCTGTGCACCCTGAGGAAGATGAACCTCCACACTGTGCTAGAGGTGGGTAGAGCCACCTCACCACACTCGGTGGGCACTTTTAGGGGTCAGGATGCTGTTTACCAGACCCAGGCAAGAGGGGCTGGAGCAGGGAGGGTGTCACTGATGCCCAAGTTGTGGCTGCAGGGGTGGCAGTGGTGAGTGGGATGGCAGAGATGTGGCTGCTGGGCAGATGCTACAGGGCAGAACAAGGGAGACCATGGAAGTGCCATTCGCTGAAGTGGAGGGACCTCAGGGAGGAAAGGTTATCATTTTACTGTGTTGACTTTCAGCTGATAGCTGGATGTCAGTGAGCTGATGTCAGAAAAATGGCCCAATATTTTAACTTGAAAGGAAGAGGAGAGGGAGTCAGAGAGAAGTAAATATGTGAGTCACTCACATGGCTTTGAGCGAGATCACTCTCAGTGATATTCTGAGTCAGGGCCCCGACTCAAGGGGAGGTCTGTTCTGAATATCAACCCAAACTCCATAACTGGATTCTGTTTTTACAGTATACTGAATCAAAATCCCCAAACCTGACAGAAATACACACACACACACGAACATTTTGAAAAGTCAAATTGGGCACTATGACTCACACTTCTTTCAGTGAACTACATTGAGTTTGTGAGTTTCCTGAAGGAATTGGTGAAAATCTGTTTCAGAGAGGCGCTGGTTATTTATATCTTAGGACTGCTTCATCTCCAAAACAGATTAGGATCTGCTTAAACTGCAGCACTACAAAAAAAAATCACATAGTTTCCTTGAGCAGTTTACTTTGCTGTGAGATAAAAGAACTAGGTGCAACAACGAGTTGGGTTGCTACTGGGGTTAGCACATGGTACTGGTAGGATCATGAAGTTACACACCCAAGCACAAATTAAAATTACCTAAAATAAATATGATTTCTTCATTTACAGCCAATTCATTGGCTAATTTCTTATAAGTGGCATAGCAGAAACGTTTCAGGTTTTTTTAAGAAGGGATTTAAAATAGGCTTGGACAACAGAGCAAACTTGGGGAGCGTGTTTCCAGTGATTGATAAGAAGCCTGTGCTAGGTTTTGCTAATGTCAACAGCAATTTTGGGGGTGATTTCAATGAGCTTGGAGTCAAGCACCAGGTTATAGAAGAGCTAAGCTCTCTTCTCAGTTTCCTCTTGGTATAGGCTAGGTGCTTCTCTTTTCCTCATTTTTTCTTATCTATGAAATAAGCTTTGTAAAAACTAATCTTTACCTAGCTTATATGATTTAGTGACATTGTTGAGGGTGCTATCTAAACAAAGGTAACAAAGAAATTCTTAAATAAGCATTACAGCCCTTTTTACACAGAAATAAAAGTGTGATTGTGACTTCAAAAGCAAGTGTGTAGAAACAGTACCTTCTTGAAATTCTTGCCCAATAGATCTGTTCCTCCAGCCTTCAGGACACATCTGTTTACTGACTAAACAAGTTTTAGTCTGTTACAGGGACAAATTGACAACGGCAGTCTGCTGAATTCCTTTGTATGACACAAATCCTCAACAAAATCATCATCAGAAGCTTTATTGCTTTATATTGGTTATAAGTGACAAAAAGGGTACCGAGAAAGCCAGATCCCTCTCTCAGTATTTGCAAAAAACACTCTTTTAATGTGCCCTAAAGGAAAAATAACACCACCTTCTGTGGTCTTTTTGCAGTTCTACCTTTTCTGCCTTCAGTGGCGGCGTATATCTCTCACCTATGCCTAACAATGACCATCTAAGGAAGAACTGTTTCTGCCCAGTCTGTGTATGCTAGTTTTGAAGTCTGATGCAGTGACTTGTCAAATGCTATTTACCATGTTTTTTAAGGCAAAGTCCAAGCCTTCCAGCATGCATGCTGCAGCTTTAAGCCTAGAGTCCGCAGTTGGATCCTTCACCTCTCTTTTTGCTCCCTAAAAAGCCATTTAACTCTTTAGGTGTCTACAGTCCAAATATGTTTTAGGTGTCCTGATGCAGTAGGGAATTTGCTGTTGACTGTTTTCAGTACTGGCTGCATTTTTAGGAACAGATATTTAAGAAGTTGGTAAATGAGGCTTATTGGTTAAAAGCCATCCCCTTCAGGTCATTCCTTATGGTATTCCATAGGGATCAAGCCTTTTCAGGAAGAAGAGGGATTTGGCTCTGGACCTCAGGCATGCTTTCACTACTATCTATTGCAAAAGAAAAAGGAGACTACCCATGTGTGCATGTGCTACGCTTTTAGCACTTGCTGCTTGCTAAGTAAGGCTTTTGCAAATCCTCTTCTTAGGCTCTCTGCAGATATTGAGAGGAAAACATAAGAGCACTACTGACGGAGGAGTTGATTCCACTAATTGGTGAGATCTCTAAAACTTAGGTTTAGCATCTCGTGTGGATGTAGTCCATTTTTGTGTTTTGCATATGGGAAAACAGATGTATAGAAGAATTAAGTGATATCATGGACTACCTTTGTCTAGCAACACGAACCGACTCTCATCCCAAATGAGAACCAAATTGTGACAACAGAGTAAGAAGAACAACCCCTCCACCTCAATAGTCCAAGCAAATACAGAGTCTTTGAAAGCTTCCAAAATTAAACCATGTCAAACTGCTACAGGCAAAGATATATAACTATCGTCACTCGCCTGAGATGCTCCACTGACATAGATGGTTGTCGTTGTGATGGAAATAGGACAAGAAATGGTTTTTCAGATAATGAGGTCTCGAGACTTTGGAGGGTGTAGCTAAAGATCATCATTCTACCTCCAGAAAATAACATAGATTTATTTCATTAGTGTGAGAGTTTCTTTACTTTTAGATTCATAAATATGAAATAGGGGTGGAAAGGAATATAATTTTATTGGGGGCAGGGGTTGGGCTTTTTTGTTTTTTTAATTTTTCTTTCTCACATGCTAGTGTTCAGTCAGTCTAATGGTTAATGAATTATTTTTCTGGATTAAAAATAAACCTAGTTTTCTTCATTTTGCATTAATGAAAACAAATGGGAAGGAAAGTATATGACTTGTGTATCTAGGACATATAAAAGCACATGTTTTTGAACAACCCACAAAGTCAGCCACAATCTTCATCATTGATTTACCAATTCCAGTGTTATCTTGGGGCAAATACTACAGTTATGTGAAGTCCACAAAAACCCCCCAACATTATTTAACATTCTTTCATTTAATTCATAGTACAGCATCGGTTGCATCGCAACTAATGATGTTAAATACAAGCAGCTTTTCAAACCCTATGCATTTCCAAACCAGCCTTCAGTAAGAATGACACTACCACATCAATTACTAGCACAGGCCAGCTATAAAATTACAAAACCACTCAGCCATCTATATAATTAAATGCAAACCAAAGTAATCAAGCAAATGTTAAAGAAAATGTCTTCATATGGTAAACTTTGTAGGTAAAGGCCTACATCTACTGTTCTACTTGGGAAGGAATATACCCTTATATCTCATAGGTATGCCAGGTATCTGCTTCCCACTCTTTCAAACAGCATTTATAGCTGATAAATACAGAACTGTCAGCTGGTACTGTCTGCTGCTTTGTCGAATTCAGTATCTTAATCACAAATACCAGAGAATCAAGTAAAAGAGGTGTGAAACAAAAGTGGCTGCATAATGCCTGGGTGTGTCCTGATAATATAGGACTTGGTCTCTGCCTGGCTCTTAATTGCTTACATAATTCTCCTGAGCTAACTAGCATTGCTTTTGTTAATAATGTAATTTTGTAGTTTCTTGGATGCGCTGTGAAGACAGAAGTGAAGCTGTGAATCGAGGTTAATTGAAATGCTTACGTGATGGTGATGTGCCAGATTCCCTGCTGTAAGTCTCAGGAGGAAATTTGCAGTAAGTGTAGCTTGGAGAGTAAGGACAAAGTGACCTTGGCTTTTCCTTTGCTGCTTTCTGCATTTAGGTGAAGTTTAGGGCTCTGTGGCCCATAGGTGTAAGTCAGCAGTTTGGGAGGGTGCTGTGATTTATGAAATTCTCCCCACTGTGCTGTCAGTAGGCTGTTTATGCCTCACAGTACCTTAGAGCAGAGGAGGATTTCTGACACTCTTCTTTCTGCTGTGAGCATTATTTCCAGCACTTCATTTATATGACACATGCTAAAGGTTACAAAACTGGAAACATGCAGAAGTACAAAGCTTCTGGTCCCTTGAAAGTGCTGGCCAGAGCTTCTCAAAGCTGCTTCTGCCTCCTTTTAATTCTGACAAGGGGACTAAGGATTGATTCTGACCTGTCACTTGCATGCCTGTAATATTTATTTCTTCCAGTGAACACATACCTGTATGAACAAAACCATTTTTGATAGTTTATTGTGGATTTAAGATCAAACATTTAAACATTAACTTCCCAAAAGGGAACCCAAAGTCCAGAATTAAGTAAATAGGCTCCTCATAGAAAACCTGAGGAGAATCAGACGTGTTAGAAAGGGAGCCTAACTGTGCAATGAACAGGACTTATAAGAAATGTGCCCAAAGCCCCATGTTTTCCCAGATAAGACGTAGTATGAACCAGCATGTCCATTCTGATCCGATCTAGAATTCTTTAGCAGAGTGAGAGCCTCTGCACGTGTTCTTCTTTCTCTGTCTTATGGCAATACATGTTGTGTAGTTCACCTCTAAAAAAAGTTCCTAGACACTGTTTTGCAGGGTGGTGTTTGGTTTTGCCTCTTTAAGAATGCATTCTGCTAAAGAAGTCTTTATGCAGAAAAGTGCACCAATAAGAAGATAGGGATGCCAGGAAGAAAAGGCTCTGTAGCCTATCGAAGAGAGCACTCAGCAGAATGAAGGCAGAGAGGTAGATAGCAAACTTAGTGACCTTCACAGTTAGACAGCTGTTGAGAAGAGTATTTTTGGATTGTGATCTTGGATTTTTGTGTAAGAACCATTGTAGTCACTTAATAAATCTTTCTTTTGATCTGGCCTTTTGCCATAAGAATGCAGGAACTGGCTTGGAAAGTGTCAGTAAAATCCTGGGCACTGAATGCTCCCCGCAATTAGGGGGAAATGCCAGTAGAAGATGACTTGGATAGAACTGGCTAAGAAAAGATGATTAGTGCAGTGGTTCTGTGTGCATCTCTGAATACCCACATTATGTGTCTGTATTAGCACTGTCATTCCTATGCTCTGCTTTTCATCAAGACTTAGCTACTGTTAATTGTGGGGAAACCGAGCTAGTCTTGCTGATACTGGGATGTAAACAACTACAGCTGCTGTGCCTACTCTCAGGGAACTTGCAGAGGCTGTAAAACAGGAGGAAGAACAGTTGTGAGTGCACTAGTGAAGACATAGCTTTGCATATAAAGGTTTACAGTCTTGGAGAAATTGCGTCATTTTATATGTAAACAACATCAGAGTCAAGCAGCAAAGTAACCACTCAGCACAGAGAGCGAGAGAGGGAAGGAAAGGGAGGGAGGGAGGGAGAGAGGAGAGAGAAAGGGAGAGGAGGGGAGGGCAGAGGAGGGAATTTTCTTCCTGTTTGGAAAAGATATGGCTTTCCTATTTCTCCTTTTGTCCAACAAGGACAGTCTTGTTATTGCTAGGCTTAACTCCCAAATAGTAAATGGGATAACTGTGTTAAGAGGCTTGCGTAGAGATGATCTCAGTTTTGCTCCAATCCAAATAAAATACTTCATCTAGGCTTTGGTGATGGGTGATGATGTTAAAATGAAACACTAGATGGAAAAGCAGAATTAAGGTATTAGAAGTGGTAATTGCAACAAAATTGGAAGAAAAGTTGGAAGATTTTAATAAATTTGGTATCAGATAAGCATCATAATTTTGAAATTACTAAAACTTAATCTTAATTTTACATCAAGTGATTTTCAAATTAATTACTATTGCCAGGAAAATGCCATATGATTGAAAATAGTAAGATACATCTGTATCTTAAAATGAGACAAATATGACAGTTCATAGACTTATCTCCAGTAAATAATTTGATATGATAAAGATGGAGTTAGTAGGAATTATTAAGTGAACTTTTAATATACATTCTTTGTAGGAAATCCAGCTATAAAACGTTCTGATGGGTAGCATGCTATTCCTAAACTACAAATAACTGACTACATGTAGGACAGCATTGCCTTATGGGTTGAAATAGGGAGGTAGGTATTAATTGAATCCTTGAAGATTTTGATTGGTAAGAAATACAAGGACTGGTCCTGGTCCATCTTGTTTAACTTTCTAAATAGGAATCTTTTTATTTACCAGCATGAAGTCCAGGCGTGTGCTGTTTAAGCTGGCTGTTTGCAGAGAGTCAGAAGACAATAGCAGTAGAGTTAAGGGTTGGGATATTGCTTGGAAGATCTGGATCATCTCAATGATGGAAATTATAGAAATAGGATATAATCAAAAGGTACAGTCTATAGAGGGATGTGCACTTGAGCACTAGTAAGAAATTCTAATGTAATGTGGGAATTTACCATTTGGAAATAGCTGAGGAGAAGTACTTAAGGCTTCTGTTAGCTGATAAAAATGTGGAATTAAAAAGGATAAATGGTATTGTAAAATTTAACAAAGATAGTCAAGTAAGACAGGGCAGGGCAAGGTCAAGTGCTGGGACATAAATAGTTCCATTCATCTGTATTAAAGGAGAGGAACTAAAATGGGAATTTGGCAGAGATAAAGGAACAAAGCAGCCTGTTTTATGTGAGGTGGCTTGAATAACTCAGTTTTCTGGATCGGCAGACGGGTGACTGAGGATATGGTAATGTCTGTAGATACACTGAAGATGGCAACATCAAGGAGTCTGAGAGCTCTGTACATTATAGAGTAATGCTGGCAGAAGAGCATATGCAAGTAAACTGGCCACAAATAAGCTTATATGGGAAATAAGACTGTTTCTAGCTATTCACAACAGGGTTTTGGTACAACCTTCATCCAAGTAAAGGCAGAAGGAAAAGAACTACCTGCAGTTTGATCAGTGCACTTTGAAAGGGCTGTATGATGTGGTGTCTGGCACTGCAGGGACGGGAGTTGGGAGCTCTCAATGTCGTTTTCAATTCTTTGTGTGGCTGCAGGCACAAGGGTTTGTATGAAGTGTAGTGCAGCCTGGATGAAGGTGAAACCAAACTATTTCATGATCAGTTAAACACTTTGTGGAAGTTGCATTTTTGTTCAAAAGCCGCAGTGAATGTAATAAAAATCAGCACAGTTTAGACATAATCAAACTGGCTTTTTCTCCTTGCTGGAAGAAAATAACCTGAAGGTTATTTTTTTGCATGAAACATTAAATGTTCAGTTTAATCTGATGTAGAATATTTGCTATGGATGCTTGAAAGAATGTCATAGCATGGATATACTTAGGATAAGGAAATCCTACTTTTGTCCAAGGAAATTTGAAGCAGAATTCTACTTCTTAGAAAGCTGTCAAAGGACTGGGTATGCCTGAAGCAGAAGAAAGGGGAGATTCTTCCTCACATTGAAGCTGTTGACCTGCACCAAGTTTGTTGGGTCAGAGAGGGAGAGCATGAGAATCATGGCTTTCTACTCTGGGAACCAGCGTGCTCCCTTGGGAAGTATGTCCCCATCCCTCACTGTCTGAACAAAATCTAAGTGGTAACAGGAAGAACTGAGCATAGCCTGCCTCAACCAGCCTCTGCTGAGGGGTCTCTGCTACCTAAGTAAATGCTCTGATCATTGAGCTGTTGCGTAATTGGGGACTTTCCTCCAACACAGTTTATCCCCTCCTTTGTTTTTTTTCCAGCCAAAACTATTCAGCAAATTTGAAGCAAATAGTTTAGACATGACTGAAACCACATTTTCCGGGGAATTAACTATTAAAATAAATAAATAAATCATCCAGCTCTAACTATTACCACTTCTAAAATCTATGCTGATTCTTTTCCATGTAAATTAAAACACTTTTTTTAAACGTAACAGTTTGACCCATCTACCCAGACAGGGTAGTAAATTAGGCTCATTACTTATGCTGTTCTGGAGTGCACAGTATCTGTTATAGTACTTACAACTAAAGCTTATTTCTTCAGTTTACCAATCTTTTCCTCTCTTTGCACCCTCTATGATCCCATCAATTCCAACAGTTGGTCCCTGTAGGAGAGGGGACTCTTCACTATTACATTTTCATCCTTTTCTAGTCAACTAATTTAAAACTAATAAAAAAATAAAGTACTTTTTTCACTGGGCCTACTGCTAACTTGTTGATAGTTTAAATTATGCCATGCTACTAGATACAAGTTAAACCATTGGAAACAAACAAACAAAAAAAGGATATCTCTAGATGTACTTGAGAGTAGTAGGAAATGTTGCAGTAAAACAGAATTCCAGCTCTGAACCAAGTGCTGGACTTGATGTTGCCTGCAGAGTGGCAGCTTGAAGAGAGATTTCACTACAGAGAAGAACAAAATTTGGGGTTTTTTTCAGAATTTTCCAAGCAGTTGTGCAAGACTCCCCCATGACCTGTGTCACAGGCAGATGTGTAGCCCACAGAGTCAGTCAGGTGGTATGACCTGATCTTACAGACCCCCTGATCTTACAAGGCCTGGAAGCCCTTGACCTTGAGCTGTCAAAAAGACTCGGGTAGATCATGTCAGATATGCTGGAAGGAAAGCAGCAGCCAGGGATTTGGGGACAAGCTGTTTGCTTTCCACCACATTGGAATTTGATGGTAGAAAACTGTTTAGCCAGAACAAGGTGGGTTGGAACTAGATTATTGTCAAGGTCCTTTCCAACCTAAACCACTCTGTGAATCCATGATTCTGTGATTTTTGATCAGCTCACCTGGGCCTTGTGGGACTCCAGCATTGCATCTCACCTTTCCATCTGGTAGTTTCCAAATACTCTCCCTAGGCCATGGTGAGCAGCCCTCTGATATATTTGTTGCGGCATTTTCAATTCCTGTTTGATTCCGTGTGTGATTTGCAGCTGGCTGGAAAAGTGAAGTGCTGGTTTGGCGCTTCAGAAGCCAGTGGAAGGATGGTTGTAGACATCCCTCTAGTGGCCCTGCAGCCTCTGGGAAGCCGGGAGCAGCTCCGGCATCCCCGGGCTCAGCATGCATGCAGATGCTGGCAAATGGATGCTCTCCTCTGTGGAGTTGGATCCTCTGCAGAGCTGAGGAACTGTAATGGCAGATAATATTTCCCTTTTTCCCTTTCACCAAAATTGTCCTCGAAACTCAGCACCAGTTCAGGCTGTTTAGAATGTTTATTTCATGCAGGCCACAATGCTGGAAGGACGTATCCATTTCACTGGCCACTGTAAAAAACAGGTGTACTGGGAGATGATATGAGGAAAGAGTTAATACTGTCTCTATGCTTTTTTAAATGTCAGTTTATTTAACCTAGAGAGAGAGCAATTTTGTCATCATTGAAAAAACAGGCAAGTTATACTTGAAGATTAATCAAATGTTTCAGATTTTCTTGTCTCTTTTATACAAGATTGATAAGATACCGATGGGGAAAAAAGCAAAAAAAATAAAGTATATGTAAAATAAACATAAGGAACATTCATTTGTACATTTGTAGACTTTGGCTTCTCAACTGAAACTGTCAATAAAATGCTAATTTTGTTTATGTGTTTGGAGCATTGAATGTATTTTGCTATTTAATTTGTTAAAAGACATGCAGTAAAAACAAGAGCCCTGGGACAGCATCTTTAAAGACAGTCAAGAGTTCTCTGGTGCTGTCTTCAGAAAGGCTGCTGCTCCAGGACACCTGTGAGGTCCTGGCACCCACTGTGATTGCTTCATGAAACACAGCAAGAAGTCCAGAGATTGCCCTTGTTGGTGCTGGACAAGCATCCTATGGAGGGTCCTAGGGAAGCTAGCACACTCTTAGGAGTCACTGCAGAACAGAACTGATAGGAGTTCGCAAAGGAGATCAAGACAGTCACCTCCTTTCTGCAAATGGGAACAGAAGAGAGGAACGATTTGTCCAGAGGAAGCAAGTTGCCTGATAGCAGTGTGATGTGGTGGTGAAACGATATATGGGTTTATATGTAAGTAAAACTGTCCTTAAAAGGACAGTTTTTTAACTCTCCTTAAAAGCCCACACTGAGATTTCTATGGAAACAGAAACTACAAATCTCATCCTTCTGATAATGGTAGCTCTATATCTCAGTAACTCATCTGTACTACCAACATTACCATTGTGAATCCATTATGACTTTTAAACTGTGAATTACCTATACAAAATATCAAAGTGTGACAATTCAGCTCCAAGTGTAATTTATTCAGTTTTAACGCATGCCCATTTCAAAGCCCTCATTTGCTGTCAATAAAGCACATGGCTGAATGACTATTTCTAGTTGAACCTTGATTGTTTTAAACTGATTGGGAGCAATCAATTGAATGAACAGACATCATCCTGATCAGGTTTTGATTTAAAATGTGGTAAAAAACTTTTTAAGTAGCAGTGGGGGAATTTCTTTTTTCCCTTTAGAGCCGCATCATTTACTCTCTGAATCATAAATGCTGTTTTGCAGACTTCACCCCTTACTCCCCAAAAATAGCTCCCATGGGTCAATTTAAGCAATGGACCATTGGCATAAAGCCAGCAGGGAGAAGATAAATGCCTGAGAAGTTTTCAGACAACATCTATGTAAACAATTACTGTTGTCTTGTTTTCATTTCCAGGCAACTGATCCTCAGAGACACATACATAGCATACAGACAATATCTGGACAGCCTTCCAACCTTTTGTCTCCAAGCAGTCTATATTTTCTCCACGTATAAATGAACAGTATTTTTCAGATCAGGAATAAAATATATGTTTCTTTGGAAGATACTGGTTTTAAAGACTCCATGAGTGATCATCTAATGTCACATTTAATTCCTTTTTGAAAAGATTCCCAAGCTTCAATCTGCAGTAAAATTTTAATACAGTCTAGAGTCTTTCAGACTGGGAGCAACACATAATTAACACACTAATCCACATTTGCTTTTTGTGCTGCTCAGTGGTCCAGGGCTTTCAATGTTTTTGGTACGTTCCAAACAAATCTGATCTGTGCATGGGGACTGCCAGTCTACGTGTCAACTTTGGCAATTTGAAAGACTCACATTTGTATTTATACCTTTATTCAGTTCTCCAAGATAAATCTGCAATTAATACTTCTTTGATCTCACAAGAAAGGCAACGCTAATGTTTTTGCTTTTATTTTGCTTTCTTTTAATCTCTCGTCACAGGAAGAATTGATCCTGCAGTTTTTGAGGCAAATGTCTGTATTTCTCTCATGAATATTCTGCCAGGACAGGATAATTTTGTGTAATTTCAGCTGTGTTTGTTTTCTCTTCAGCCACATAAGGATAGAAATCATCACCTCTGATAGCTTCTTGCCAGCCTGAGGGCCTCACACACATTGTTGGGGGGACTTTTTTGGTGAGAAATTGTTTCTTACACAAAACTAAAGTTATAGAGGCATTGTAAAAAGGTTCTTCGATGATTTGTGGGGAGTAGCATTATCAAGTAAATCACAACTCACTGTTCCAAACTATGAATTCTGTGCAACCTGCTTTAGTGCATGGGATGGAGGCAGTGTGTGGATATTGTCCTGTTTTTGTAGGAATTTTAGGGATCGTGAATTGACCACAACAAACTTCTGGGAAGCTTGGTTTGATCCTTGAGTGCCCAGCTACCAGCAGAGTGTCAGGTGTCACTCAGAGCACTTTTATAGCCGTGGTATGATCAGGAAGAAATGGTTTGAAGGTTCATGATTCTCACCATAGGGAAATGGGAGTGAGTTCATTCAGCCATTGGTTCATTCATTTATTCTACAAGTAACTTATTTTCTGGACACTCTGGAACAAGAGCAGAGGCAGAGTACAGTCTAGCAGATGAGAACATCAGAAGACAGTTTCATCGTAGTTTGGAAAGATGGATCTTACCAATAATAGCACGAGAGATACTGATCGTGTGTCCTTTTCTAAGTGGCATTAATGCCTTCCCTCATTCCAAATGCCACGCTACAATTCTACCACTTGTAATATTTAGTAGAATCCTCTTTAAAACTTTATTATCCAAATAAATTCTGAAATGTTTGCACTAGACTTTGAACTTTTCTTCAGACAGATAGCTGTCAGTTTTAATGTTGAGGTCACAGTTTGTGCACACAAATGTCATGCTAGGTTTAGGACCCAGCAAGCCTCTTAAGAATTTGTGTGTCTTGTAATTAAAAAATATATAAAATCAGCCTTTCCATTTCTGAGCTTGTGGAAACTTTATATCTGATCTGACACCTTCCTAATTTGCAAGAATTTTATCAACTCTTGTTTCATTTTTCATGACATGTGCTTAGGCTGCATGTTAAAGAAGCAACAACTATGGCTGTAAACTGCTTGTGACATTTTTATGGTTATAAGTAGGGGAAGTACCCTTAGAAAATGACAGCTGTAACACCAAAATTGCTTATCTATCTGAAAAACAATACTGCATTACCTAAAAGCAGTTCTGTGCAGGATTTGTATTAGGATCTACAAAAGACTGAAAGCAAAACTGTTTCAGGAACTTGAATAGCTTCTTGCAGATTTTTATATTCCTGAAGTTTTCACTTTTAGTGCCAGATTTTCCTTTTGAAGGATGCTATGAAATATTAGAGGCTGTTGTGAATGAGTGTTTTAAGTTTTTTTAAGGAATTACCTGAAAAGGTATCAGCAAAGTCAGGTTTAATATAAAAGCGACAGCACGACAAAGTTTGTTGGCAAGGTTCACTCTACTGCTTACTAGATGGTTAAAGCACACAGAGAAAAAGCAAACAAAAATCAGAAATCAATCAATCCAGACTGAAATAAGTCCAAACCTGTCTATGTAGAGGCTGGGGGGAGAGGGGAGGGAAGAGGAAGGAATAGGAAAGGGTAAGGATAAAAAGGAATACAGAAGACCCTCCTGTTGAGTCACAAGGTTCACAGTAGACCCTCATGCTAAACTGAGCTCAGACTTGACCAACAGTTTATGCCTAAAGGCCCAACATCACTTAAACTTTACAAAACAGCACTTAACAGCACTTAACTTATCAGTACTTAATTGATAACTGAAGCTAAATAATTTAGCAAAATATTCATACTGAATTTACTATATCACAACAATAACTCACAGGTCTGACTTACCACAGATTTAAAGTATTTAAGGATCTGAGTGAACAACATTCCTAGTCCATTTCCTGTAGCATATTCACACTTGCATGCACACAGAGTCAGTACAAGGTATATGCTTTTGAAAAATTCCCCTTGAATTCAGTGAAATACTCACTTTGGATGCCTTTGCGTCTTCTCAACTGGCAAAGGGTTGAGCCTCGAGGAGTCGAGGGTATCAACTCAGGATCCTTTGTTGTGGTTCACAAGTCTATAAGTGTAGCAAACTTGAGAGTTTGCTGGCTCTGAGAGGCCCCACTCAGAGGGAGATGCTGGTCACAGATCACTGTGGTCCAGGAGAGATCAAAGGGTCTCACTTTGGACCACTGTTTATAGGGTCACAAGAGAGTTGGCTTTAGTCATAATAATTTTCCATCCTGACCACAATTCAGGTCAACTTTCTTTGAAAGTTTGATAACAAAAATATTATTGCACTTAGGTTGTTATTCAGGCAAGAAAAGTAAGTTTCCAAGGCTGTTCATTAAAAAGCAGGAGTTCATTAGACAGCACTAGTTCCTGGGAACAGACAGTATTTCTGATAATCCCAAGATGACCTGAGCCCAGGTGCTGTTCATCAAGGCTGAGGCCTAACCAGCATTTCTCAGATCATATTGCAGCCCGGGCAGGGAGGGAGGATACACCACCACAGAGGCCTAAAAAAAGTCAATTAAAGAGTAATGATGTGGTGAGCTTCGATCTTTTGAGTTTGCTGTTACAACTTCTAGGATTGTCTCCTATAACCCCATCCCTTAATCTAGAGGTGATTGCAAATACCATCTCATTCATGGGTCACACAGTGAGAAGCTGTTGTCAGCCCATGTTCCCATGATGGGTGCCCAGGGAGCAGCTCCAGGCCCTTGGATGGAGGGGGTAGCAGGGGGGAAAGGAACCATGTACACCATACACAGAGAGCACCAGGCTTCCCTTTTTCTCCAAATATCATTGAGATTTCCTTCAGAACATATATCATGTTTTCTTATAAACGAGTATCCCAATCCTTCAGTTAACATCTGTGTGAGAAGCCTCATGTAGAATTTTATAAACTACACAACATCTCACAACACGCTTCTCACAAATTACCAGTGACAGATCAGAAGTGGAAACAAAAATAGCAGATTCTTGTTCCAGATAAAGACTTAAGCAGTTACTGATGTCCCAGCATGGTGCCAAAGCCCTCCAGGATCATGGAACACAATGGTTTAAGGCTTGCAGTCAGCCCCAGCACATGAGGAGCCAGCAGGCAAACTTTGCCACTGACAATGACAACAGCTAAAGTGACTTTCGAAATCAGTGTAATTTAATTATGCTTATTAACGAGGCTCTTCACACACAACAAAAAGATTATTCGAAAGGAAGAAATTTGCTGGCTTTTAAGACCTTTCCAACCACTAATAATTTGAAGGACTCCTCTCTTCTTTACTAATCACATTATTTAAAACTGCAGTTTATATCTGAAAACTGACGAGTGATTTCCCACATCAAATGCAGGCTGACCTGGCAACTTGCAGCATTTGTTTCAGTTACAGAGTCAGCAAACCCAGGCATTTTATAATTACGGACCCTGGCTGTTGCTGTTGCTGATTAACGCATTTAGATACTCAGCCGTTCTTATTGAAAGGAACACAAAAACAGTATTGGAGCTTTTTAATTTATTATAGGGTCCTCAATTACCCAAGGGAGCTGCTTACACACACAAATATATTGAAAATGGACAGATATGGGCTCAACAAAAATAACCTTAATACCCTCTCAGAAAAAAAAATCAACCGTTATTACACAAATTCAGAGTAAGGTCCTATCACATTTGCAAGTGAACTCGTATTTAAGTTCAGCATCACTCAGGAATTTTTCCTCTAGTCCAAGTCAAATCTTTTCAGTTAGTTAGTGCACTGAGCTTATACAGTACATTGTTTTCCAGTGTTGCAAGTGGATAATATTGTACATAACCAAATAGTAACGACAGTGTTTTAATCTTCAAAAGTCCATTTGTTTCACTAGAGGTGCACTATTAGAACAGATGTATTTAATAATTATAGTGTAATTGTCATATTACAGATTCTCCTATTTCACTGTGACAATTGTGTAGTTAAAAATGAATTTTATAGCTAGAAAACCTGTACGTATGAGGAAGGAAAAACAACCACTAGAGATCTGTTCAAAATGAAAAATCCTAATGTTTCATTTAAATAATGTTCTGCTTTTCAAGACAGATTTCCTTAACATTTGTAAGATGGTTACTTTGTAAAAATATACTTCCTTACTCCACAGATTAGACAAAGAGTAATGGGTAAGAGAGTAGGTTTAGCCTAAATATTAGGAATATTTATGCCCAGATAAGTTGGGGATGCCCCATGCCTGGAAGTGTTCAAGGCCAGGCTGGACGGGGCTTTGAACAAGGACGAGAGGACATAGCCTCAAGCTGTGCCAGGGGAGGTTCAGGTGGGCCATCTGAAGAATTTCCTCACTGAAAGGTTTTTAAGTATTGGAACAGACTGACCAGGGAGCCAGTGGATTTACCATCCCTGGAGGTGTTCAAGGAACGACTGGACATGACACTTAGTGCCATGTTAACATGACAGTTAAGGTTGGACTCAGTGGTCTTGGAGGTCATTTCCAACTTAAGTGATCATTCTGTCATCTAGTGGAAAGTGGCCCTGCCCGCAGCAGGGGGGTTGGAACTAGATGATCTTTAAGGTCCTTCGAACCCAAACCATTCTAGGATTTTATGAACATGTAATAAAATCCAACTGAAACACAGAGCATTCAGTATTAGTTGTTAGTGCTGTTTTGTTTTATGGCAAACATTGTCCTCAGTTGTTGAACCAGCGTAGGAGAATCAACACTTCTCTTCAGAACAGACCTCCGTCCCCACCAAAGCACAACAGCAATGTAAAAAATCAAACAGAGAGTTTGCCATCTGGAAAGAAGCCAGCCACTGAAGGATAATCTTTCTGTGCAAAAAGAAGCTCTTACTGCCACTTCCAGCTTCTCTGAAGGAGCACATTCCCCATTTTTACTGTGATATATGTATTAACTCTGTGCTTGTATTTATTATTGTAACAACTCAGCCTGTAGTTTGCATTTTACAGAGACAGAAAAATAGTATCCAATACTGAAGTCCTGTATTCTGGAGCTGGAAGTTGGTAGCCCATATGTAAGAAGTCAAGATTACTTTCTATCACAAGCTTGCACTTGGTTTGTTTCCCAGTTGTGAGTAGATGCATAGTTGTTGATGCTGTGAGATCAGGAGAACAAGGACTTGGACTTCCAATTTAAACACAAACCAGCCAACACACTGCCTTAAAGTCCCAAAACCTATGGTGTCACTTTTCAGTACTGGAGTGAAGTGAGCCCAAGCATGGCATTTGTATAGTGACAGTTCATTCTCTTAGAAAACCCAGTATCAAAACTCTGCAGTTTTATTTTATGGATACTAAAGCTGGATGAATACAGATACAGTCCATAAGTATTTTATGTATTTTTGCAAGCTGAGCCACAAAGACCTCATGATACTCAGCCAAAGCTCTGCCATATGTAAACTCTGGAAACAGGAATGGACCAACTTAAGTAGTTATTGACCACAACATTTCTCCTGAAAATTGCTACAGGATTGTGGCATCACAAGATGCAGATCTGTTAGCTGCCAGCACCATGTAAAACAGATTTTAAATTTTCACATAATTTAAAATGTTTGCAGTTACACAGTGAATTCCAACAAAGGCAACCCAATGTGTTTTATTAGACTATTTCATATTTTTGTAAGCTTATTTTATTTTTTTGCTGTACAAAGGCAGAAATGCAAACTATCTCAATAAATCTACATCAGTAACTATCTAGACATAATACAGGTATGTACACAAAGCCCAATTATTTCACTTCAGTGTTGACACCACAGTTCATGCAGAGCTGGATGCAAACAATGCAAACAGCACCTACACAGTGTAAGGCATAACTCTCAGGATATTTACACCTTGTTCCTTATAGCAAAAGCTTCCTATACACCACTTCTTTGCTAAACTTGTAATTGACAATCCTGCTTTGTAGCGCAGAACTCAGAACTGAAAGTGCATTCCTTCATTTTATACATTCTCACACAGATTGTGGACTGTTCCAGGAATAGTTTTCCAACCTTCAATTTTAGAAGCAATTAATTACCTATGTTTTTGTCAATTAAAATTATAAGGTAAAATACCTTATAATTTTCCCAAAGCTCTGTAGATCACATGCAATTATGAAAACAAGGCTCCTAAAAGCAATTCCAGGAACTGTTGTGTCTTTTGACTTGGTAAGATAAGTAATCCTATGAAAGTACTGAATCAATCCACTGCTGGCTTTTTTAAAACACTTTGGAGTTTCAGGTTATGAAGTTTGCAGATCCAAGCAGCTTTGGAAAAGTTCTATAACACAGGTATTTACATTCTGTATTGGATTTTTATGTTGTAATTAATCTGGCATCTCAGAAAAGTTTTTTTCTTCCCTCGGAGATCTCACTTTGAAAGGAAATTCAAAAAGAAATATGATTACTGTCACTGAAGAAAATACAATTCTGACTTAGTTTACAAGCAAAATAAAGTAAAAAAATGCCTAAGATTAAAAAGTCAACTCTTCCCCTCAAATATAAAGCAGCAGTGCTAAAAATAATTTTTCTTTTGTGTTCTGAGCTACTGCAATTCCTTCCACATTTATTTTTAAGCCACAACATCCTGAAGCACTGGGGCTCCTGAGAGACTATATTCCATCCAATCTTGTTTTAGGAGATCAAAATACTACATCCCCTCTTCTTAGTCTTCCCTCCCTTACACAGGGCAGGAACAAGCAACAGCAGCGTGCTCTCATTTGAAACCACATCATAACTGTCATGTAACAATCTCAGCTGAGCTGGACTCTGGAGTGCAGCACCTGAGAACTGACACACATTGTTCCATCCACAGAGTGCAGCTCTGACAGGAAACCAGTAATGAGTGAAGGAAGGAAAAGGTCAGGGAACAAGAGTGCCTTGCTGTATGTGCACGTGCCTGACTCTCTGACCTCCTGCTGCCGTGAAGTAACACAACAACGGAGACTTCTCTTCCAGGCATTTCCTATACTCCCACACATCTTGGCCCACAAACTATGCTCAGAAAATTATACTTGTACAACAGTAGAGTTTACAAATTCATCAGAATGGTATGACTATCTTAAAAAAAAAACACAACACGTATAAAAATGTAAATGGAGGAGATTACCTTCATCAGGAGGAACTGATGGTTCCGTTTCAGAAGTAACAGTATCCATATCTTCACAAGTTTTGGCACCTGGTTTCTCTTTTTCCACCTCACACAGATACACGTCAATGGGTCCTTTTGTGCTCTTCACATGTACTTCTATGTGATCCTATAAAACAGCAACTTGCATATAATTCAAAAATTCAAAGAACAAATCTTACACGTGCTTTATCTGTTCTTGCACATATTTTAAAACCAATAGATTAAGAACAGAAAAAATACAGGAACGATATTTAAAATTGTTTTACTACTTCCACATAAATTATGACTATTACATATATTTTTAGGACAGTTTTTAAGCAGCACTAAGCTAATAAGTTTTCATTTTTGAAGAAAATGCACTTAAGTACTTGTTTAGTCTTTCTACTAACCTTTAGATATATGACCAAGATTTACTGTATGTTTAGGAAGAGTAACAAAATTTCAAACTTGACAAATCAACGCCATGGATCAGAAAACAAATCAAGAGCACGCAGCTTTACCAACATGGCAAAGCAACTAACCCCTATCACTTCTACTACTTCCCTTCAGCAGACATCACATTGCAAGACACAGAGCAAATATAATTTTATGGACAACTGAGAGAAGATCCTGTTCTCTCTAAAATACAGCTTTTTAAATTCTGCCTTTTTATTGCTTTAGGAAGTCTTTGGAATTTTATCTTTTTCAACTCCACTGGATGAGAGCCAGTTCCTTTTACCAGGGAAACCATTGGAGATCTATGCAGTGGAACTAAGTCTTCTTGTTCTACTGATTCATACCTCCTTTTCCTAAGACATCACCACCCTTTATGTGCACGCAGCAAGACACATTTGATGACTATGCAATTAAGAACATTATAAAAAATGCATATGCAAAAGGAAAGCGGAATTAAAGCTACATTTGTTATCTTAAGCTCACTTCCAGGATTGCCCCTCTCAGAGCACTACTTTAAGCAGTGGATTCTCAGTATTTAGGCCCCAGTATGTAGATGCAGCATTGCTGGGTGCAGATGGAAAAGGTCTGGCTCCTCTGTGTGACTGGAATGGAGCCTGAGTATTGCACCATGGGGTGAGGACAGGGCACGGCCCCCACCTCCATCAAAGATCCATCTAGACATGATCTACTAGAGTGACAAAATGTTTTCTTTTTTTCAACTATACTGCACATTTCATACTTTATTACAGCTGTTCCATTCTCTCTAGCAAGACCTGGGTACCTAAAGCCCAGACACTATTATTTAATGATTTAAGTAAAAATACTGTAAGTTTCTCAAACAGTTATCCCTACAGCATTGTTTAGTGGAACACAAGAACAATGAACTACCAATATTTGCATGACAAAGGAAACAAGTTAATTACTGACTGCTGCTGCAAAAAGTGAAATTTGAGAACTTACATCTTTAGGAACTGGTATTTCCAATTTGGTTTCCTCTGGAGCTTTGATTGCAATCACAATCTGTTCTTGAAATGTCTGAATGCTTCGGATATCTTGGTATGTAACATAAGCTAGTGTATACATTGGTCAAGGATTCTGTAAAGCAATTTGCTAATGAGCAGAAGCAAAGAGTGTGATGTCAAGATATGCTGAGGCAAAATACCAACTTAAGAAAAGTGGTCAACAATGGTGTTGAGGTTATTTTAGTATTAGCTTTGTAAAATGAAGCTAACAAGTTAGCTAATGAATTAGCTAACAAGTGGAAAACAGCTTTTCTTTATTTCTAGGAAGAAAAAATATATTCAATATTAAAAAACCCCAAATACATTTGACATTTTTCCCAGATCCTTCATGAATCTACAAAGCAGAGGGAATACTGTGCTTGAGAAACTACTTTCTGTTTTGTAATAGCATGAAAATAATTTCCTGGGAAACTACAGAACTATTTTCTTAACCAGAACAAGTAAAGTGTAAAGAAAATGGACACACCTCATTTGAGCATAGACCTTAACATTTTGCCAAACAAGGGAGCTAAGTAATATTTTACTGTAACCTAAAGCCAAAATTCAACATTTATGTCATATTGTAAAAAAAATCTCTTTTCTATTGTCAAAACCCATCTGTAAGTCAAAACTGCACTGGAACCTCTATCAAGAGACAGAATAGTATTAGGACACAACCAACATACCATTATATCTTCTTGGCAACAGGCCACTGGGACTCCATTTTGAGTCCTCTTTGTCATCTCACTAAGGAACTCAATCTCATGGTAGGTCAAGACCTGTCCCTTAGAGAACTTTATAATGGAGAGAACGAGGTGATGGTCAGGGTACTAAGACCATTGCTGCACTTTGTTCTTCTGCAGGGGAAAGGTTACACAAGCAGCACACACCTCAGAACAGGCTGGACTGTGCATGACACTGCAAAGCAAGGTACATGACTGGCAAACACAAATACAGAATAACCAAAAAGTTTCCTTTTTAAAACTCATCAAGTATTACTGCATACCTGTGGTATGGGCCTATGCTTGTTACTTGATATGTGAGTACCTGGAACCAAAATCACATGTTAAAGTAATGTAAGAGTTGAAAGGATATTTTGCATTTTCTTTGTCATCTGTTAGTTCAAATATCTGATGAGCACAATTGTTGATTAATTCATCCAGAGCTTCTTCCATGGCTGACAAGTCAGAAAGTTCATCTTTAAGGTTTTGCTGCTCTGGTGCTTTTCCAACAACTTGGTCAAGATTAGAACCTCTAAAAGAATATGAAAGTTGTTTAGTATGTTTATCAATAAAAGCCTGTTTATTGAACATCATGTGTACTAAGAGAAAGCAGTGAGAAACCCTGTCATCTTTTACTCTGCTGAAATACGCTCACATGTGCTTTTGCTCTTGATACTTGTTGACATATTAAATAATTCACACAGCCTAAGGATACAAAATATTATCTATGAAAAGTAATTTAATGCTTAAAAATACTCTCAAAGTTATAAACATTACTCAATATTGTTTGGTTTTACTGTTTCAGAAATTAGAAGTTTCAAAGCCAACTCACATCCACTGGATAAGATTCTTAGATCTTTTCTGAATTAAGTCGATTCCATCCAGCACATTGGTGATGTCATACACTCTTCGTTTTCGTACTCCAAGTGCTGTTGCTACTTCATTTAAATCAAGAACACCGTCTGGAGCTTTTTTGAGAAGAGCCATAAATCTTCGTGTCAAAAGCACCAAGGATGCATCAAATCGTGGCCTTTTGACTTCCACAGTTTCTGTGAAGTTTTGATAGAATATTTAGGGTAAGCTACTACATAAGCATGAACTGTTCCTTAAAAAAAAAAGTGATAGTGATAAAGTAACAATGAAGATAAAAGTCTGGAAGCACTGCAGTTTTTAATGCTGACATTGCAAAGGCATCATGTAAAGCCTATTAACTACATATATCTTTGTTTGTTTGCAGTGACTGTATCTACATAGCAAGCATGCCCCCTCGTGCTTTCAACATTTATGACTTCACGCTGCTAGTATGGATATTAATAGTTGTGTAACTGTATGTTCCATAGGACATGAGGTAGATCACTGAATGAATAGCAATGAAATCCTGGGTTAACAGTACACAGATAGTCAGGGGCACTGCCAGAGAAATGCAGCTCTATCTCTGCTCCATGACACCATTAAAATGTTTTTTCACACCCCTTTGGCCCAGATTAACCAGCAGACCTCCCAAATAACAATCAGGCATGGTTCAGGAGTCAGCTCAGCTTCAGGACTGTTTCAGCCTAGAAACAACCAATCTGTTTGGGGTAGGAGAACTTAATATGTGGACAAACTCTGTTTGCACTATTTGGCCTCAGGGCAAAAGAACTGGTCATTCCATGGTTTAATTTACTAATGGAATAAAGATCTACACACATCCTAACACTACAGGTTTAAGAGAGATCCCTGTGCTATGTGTATCCATTACCAATATATTTGCAGAAACAGCAGAAAAGTCACTGACAAACAGCTTGTTTAACTTGAGAATGTTTTTTGTGCCTCAAATATAGATGCTTTTTTGTGCTTTTTGCATACACAAATAAGACATGATACACACACACTCATTTGATGCCAGAGGCAATGAAAGACTGTCAAATTCTGCTATTACTTGTCTTTTCTCCTGTAAAGCAAACTAGGTATTTCATAGCTGTGAAAATATCTGTTCATATCGAACTGTGTTGCTGAGCAATACTCCAGTCTAATGCTTTAAGAAAAGGTGACTGCGTGTGTAAACAAACTTCCCTAGAAAATGCTCTACTTCAAACATCAGTATCTTTCCCAAGATGAATGAGACACGTACTTTTACTCATAATGTATCACACCCACTCCATGGCTGCAAATCTGTGCACTCTTTAACATGAAGTGACAGGTCCAACAACGCGGTTTTGGACTGTGTTACTGAGAGATGTGTGA
Source organism: Chiroxiphia lanceolata (assembly GCF_009829145.1). Taxonomy (NCBI): domain Eukaryota; kingdom Metazoa; phylum Chordata; class Aves; order Passeriformes; family Pipridae; genus Chiroxiphia; species Chiroxiphia lanceolata. The sequence continues at coordinate 102,614,903 of NC_045639.1, forward strand.
AAGAATTCAACTGGTGAGAAAACAAACAAAAAAAACCACAACAAAACCCAAACACCCGGAAATTCACTCAAGCTTGTTTTTACATTTATTAATACCAGTTGAAAACCAGCATTTGCCAGCATGATGTTTCAGTTTTCTATAACTCACTTTTCCTGAGCATTATTTTCTTTATAGCAGTGGGAAGGTATATTTGCAACACATTTTAAGAGCAAAACTACGAAGAAGTATTGCTACACATCTGTTATTTCATTTAGTGTTCAGCATTTCTCCTGCTCTGCTGATATGAGATACATTACAATTTCTCATTTGTTTACAGCATGGACTCTCATTGTAAAAAGCCATGAAATACTTAAAGAATAATCTTCCAACATGAAACACAGCAACTTACTTTTCACAAGCTGTGCATCTTTGTGCACATTGAGGTTGATCACTGGTGGCTGGGGAAATAAAAAAGGAAAAAATAACTGTCATAAAATGCTATTTACAGGGGAAGCTTTTTCAGAAGAAATACCCAAATCAACTTCAAATGCTGCAGCCATTACAGTGCTGACAATTCAACAGGTATTAATGTGAAGGAGTGTCACCAGACAGAAGGGATACATGCTCATTATTTTATGACAGAATTTTCAGCCCTTAATCTCAGCATATCTCTCTGTGTTTTGGAAAGCAGGAAACACCACAGAAGGTCCTAGTGTTCAAGCAATGGTCACAACACAAACAGATAACTGCATAATCTCTATAAATCCAAGGTTCATCTATTCCATGTAGCAGCTCACATATGGAAGATACACTGTTATTATACAGCACTACAGTTATACCTTACAAAACAAGAGTGGCAGCAGAGCCTGCTCTGGGCAAGATACTAATGTAATGAGCCTAAGCAGGTACTTCATTACACTCCTCTCCCCAGTTTAAGAACAGAAGCATTTTCAGACTCATTACAGTTGGAAAAGACCTAAGGTCACCTCTGGTCCAACCGCCAACTCCAAACAGGAACAGCCATTAGATGAGAGCAGCTTATGCAAGGCTTAATTAACTGGGTCTTTAAAATTACAAGGGATGGAGGCTACTTCTCCCTGAGCATCCCACTACACTGCTTCCCTGTCCTCACAGTGAAGAAGTTCCATTTTACATCAAGTTGCAACCTCTCTGGCTTCTTTTGTTTCAATTCATGACTATTTTCTTTCAGCCTCCCATCATGTACAACTGTGAAGTGTCTGGCCAGTTTCTTCAGTTCTTAAGATCCTTGCAAGTACGGCATGAAGCTCTGTCAGAGGTGGTTTAGTCAGATATTATCAAAAGGTTCTTCCCCCAGAGGGTGGTCAGGCACTGGAACAGGTTCACCAGGGAAGTGGCCATAGCCTGACAGAGTTCAAGAAGCTCTTGGACAACGCCCTCAGGCTTACGATGTGATTCTTGGGGTTGTCCTGTGCAAAGCGAAGACCTGGACTTGATCTTATGGGTTCCTTCCAACTCAGGATATTCTATGATTCTACTGAAGGGCTGCTGCAACTTAACAAGCTCCCTCAGGAGTTTATTAACAGCCTTCCTGTACTACTGGGCCTAATCAGGCACAGCATTCCAAGAGCAGCCTGATACATGCCAAGTAAGGAAGAAGAATCACTACCCTCTATTCACTAATAGGAAGCTAATACAGCTTCCTATGCCTCAACATTAGGTGCATGTTTAGCCCACTGGCCATCAAGACCCCCAGGTCCTTCCAGAGTGGTCCCTAGCCTGTACCACTGCAGGGTCCAGTGTAGGACTTCGCACTTGAATTTTCAACTACCTTGGTTGAAGTTTATGAGGTGTCTGATGACACCTTCCTCCAGCCCATAAACATCATGAGGGGGCATCTCACATCCTCTTCCTATGAACAGCACAGGTCCTAGGATAGATCCTTGAGGAACGTCACTTGTAACCTGCTTCTGAGTAACATATGAACTACTAACCGTTCTTCTTTGATCCTGATGATTCATCCAAGGATTTTTTTACTCACCCGGTAGTTTATGACATCTGTAACATCCCAACTCCAAGAGAAGAATGCTGCAGGACAGTTTCAAAAGTCCTGCTAAAGCTAATGTAGTTGACATCCAAGGCTTTGGATCTACAGATCTAGGCATTTCATCAGCAACGGGGTAATCAGGCAGCCATGTTGGCTATTCAATCACCTTCTTCACGTGCCTTCCCAGAGAACTTGCTCCATGGCTTTCAAAGGGACCCAGCTCAGGTGGTGTGAGAGTGACTCCCAGACTAGCTCCTGGATGGTCAGACAGGGAAGTTTCTTTAACATTGTGACCCTTGGCATTCCTTGCTAGTTTCAACATTACAACTTCAGCTTTCCAAGCTTCATACCTACACGTCCAGACAGTTTTTATTCTTTATGGTCTGTCTTTGCTTTCAACTCCTGTATATGTTCTTTTAGCCCTCCCCACAGTGCAGATGTAGCTGTGCCCCATCCCTTAACACATCTACTTGTCATGACGATCAGGATGGAATGTCTCTGTCCTTACTGACCTCCACCTATTCAGCTCTTCCAACTTTGAAAGTTGCCTCCCCTAAAATCTCAACTACCTGTTGCCTGAATAAGTTTAACTCCTGAAGCCTTAAAAAGACAGAATCCATGTTCTGTACTCTGTTACTAGCCTTCCTCACTACATTCAAGGTCTTGAACTCCACTGTTAAGTAAACTTCCCAGTCACACTCCCAACACCAGAGACTTTCAGTGGTGGGACCGAAGCCTCTTCACAGTGGGTGGCTCCAGTGAACCAATGGGAGCCACACTTGACTCCCTACACACCCCACTCACACAGTTAGACCAGGTTTCTCTACTGTTTTGACACCAGGTTTCCCTTAGCAAAGTCTCAGATGTCTCATTCCATAAAGCAATTTATTCACAGCGCAGTAACACAGAAACAGCCCAAGCTGTTGCCTCCAAGGAGGGACCCCCAACAAAAAAAGCTCTGAGCTTTTATACCCTGACAGCCTACCTGCACCCGGGTCTTGCTATTCCTCCTGAGTCCTCTGCTCCCGCCCGTCCCTCCCAGTGTCCATCCACCTCACTGGCTCCACCCATCTTTGTGCCCTTTTGTTATCCAAAGGCTGTGTTTGCTGTGTCTCTGTGTCCACTCACTTGGCCAACACCACTCATCTTCATGCCCTTTGTTATCCGAAGGATTGGGCAGTTCATGGCCTCATGTCTCTCTTGGCTCCCACTCAAAGCTCAATTTGCAGCTTGGAAACCAAGCCACCTGAACCAGATGTATTCCTCAACATCCACTATTCCATGGTGGGTTGTAGTGGTTTGACCGTGGCTGGATGTCAGCCACTCACCAAGGTCGCTTTATTACTCCCCTTCTCAGCTGGACAGGAAAGAGAGAATATAACAAAGGCTCACGAGTTAAGGACTGGGAGAGATCACTCACCAAATACCATCAAAGGCAAAACAGATTCAAACTGGGGATATTAACTGAATTTATTACTAACAAAGTCAGAGCAGGATAACGAGAGGTAAAATACATCTTAAAACACCTTCCCATCAACCTTCCTTCCTTCCCACCAGCAGCTCAGGGAGATGGAGAATGAGGGTTATGGTCAGTTCATCACAAGTTGTTTCTGCTGCTGTTTAGAGAGAAGACTCCTTCCCCTGCTCCAGCATGGGATCCCTCCCACAGGAGACAGTTCTCCATGAACTTCTCCAGTGTGAGTCCATCCTATGGGCAACAGTTCTCCATGAACTGCTGAGATATGGGTCACTCTTGCACGGGGCGCAGTCCTTCAGGCACAACCTGCTCCGATGTGGGTCCCCCAAGTCCTGCAAGGAAACCTGCTTCAGCGTGGGCTCCTCTCTCCACAGGTCAGGTCCCTGCCAAGACCCTGCTCCAGCATAGGTTTCCCACAGGTTCACAGCCCTCTCTTTGGCATCCACATGCTCCAGTGTGGGTCTCCTCCACAGGCTGCAGGGGGCCATTCTGCTTCACCACGGGCTGCAGGGGAACCTCAGCTCTGTCATCTGAACTACCTCCTCCCTCTCCTTCTCCACTGATCTTGGTATCTGCAGAGTTGTTCCTCTCACATATTCTCACTCTGCTCTTCTCTGGCTGCAATTACATCTGTGCAAGAACTTATCTTTTTTGTTCTTAAATTACAGAGGCATTACCACCATTTCTGATTGATCAGCCTTGGCCAGCAGCATGTCTCTCTTGCAGCTGCCTGGCTCTATTGGACATGGAAGAAACTTCTAGCAGCTTCTCAGAGAAGCCAACTCTGTAACCCCACACACATCCCTGGCTCCTACTACTAAAACCTGGCCATGCAAACCCAATACACACAGTCACTACAGCCAAGGCTGTTAATAATTTGCACATTCTTGACTTCCCTGTTTAGAAAAAGCCAATTCAGGAAAGCATCACCCCTGGTTGACTCATCTCAACACCTAGATAGAGAAGCTGTGCCCAACACCCTTTGTTTTTAACGACCATGATTTCCAACAATAAGAAATTTTCAATTACCAGCACAAAAACTCACGTAAACTCTTTCATGGCTATGAGAAAATACTACCAAGTACCATTTAGCCCACCTGTAAAGAGTAATTAAAAGAAATATAACAAATTTTAAGAAGTTTCACAAAAGTAGACCTGTTTTTTTGTTAGCTACCTCATAGCATTACTAAAAGTTGTGGTGGCAGCTGTATATAAGATTGCCTCGACAACATAAATGTTCAGAGAAGAACAGAATACAGTCGTAGTCCATTTTTCTCAAACTCAGCTACAAAATATTTAGCTCGATTGAGAGGCTATAGGCAACACAAGTAAGAACACCCATCCCTTTGCACTCTAGCCCCTTTCCCTAGCAGTCTGCTAGGGAAGCATCGAGGGAATGCCACGAGCGAGGGGAAGCATCGCATGGCTCCTTTCGGGTACCACGCTGCCCGGGCCCGCCGCACCTTTCCCGCTCAGGGGATGCAGGACGGGCTTTCGGCCGCCTACTCACCACCTCCCGCGGCAGGAGCGCGGCTGCAGCGCCCTGTCCCGCCCTCTCCCCATCCCCAGGCAGCGCCTCCCTGTGCCGCCCGCCATGTACCTCACTCACACGCAGCGTGTCCGGCTGCAGCGGCCTCAGGCGTTCCCACTTATCGCGGCTAGCCATGTCCGCCCGGCCCCTCCTCCTCCTCCTCGCCCCGGCCGACCCCGAGGCGCTGGAGGAGGGAGGGTGCTCGGTCGCCCTCACGGGAAGGCTCCGAGCCCCGGCCGGGCCGGGGGCGCCGCGGGGCCGCTCCCGCGCTCAGCGCGGCCCGTCATGGCCGCCGCCTCCCGCCCCCCATTACCCATCGGCCCCCGCGGTGCGCGCGCTCGGCAGTGCCCGCCGCTTTCCCGCCCTGCCCAGCTCGTCCCGGCTTTTCCCGCCCCCGTCGGGGCATCCCCCCAGTCCCGCCGAACGTCGGGAGGGAATGCGGTAAATCAAAGCCTTTCCTCCCCTGTTCGTCACCGTCCCTGAGCGGCGGAGAAAAGGGTCTCCTTGCCTGTGCCGGCAGCGGGAGCGCCCTGAGCCCTGCGGCAGCCAGTGTAGGCTCAGGGGGAGGATCACGGAATATGCTGATTTTGGAAGGGACTCACAAGGAGCATCGAGTCCAACTCCTGGCCCTGCACAGAACACTCCAGTAATCACACTGTGTGTCTGAGAGTATAATCCAAGCACCTCTTGAACTCTTATCACACTTGGTATGTGACCGAACAAGATTCAGGATGGGAACAGTTCCGGTCATGGAGAAAACCATACAGCAATTGGCAGGACTTTCATATGGACGTTGCTGTTATTGTGTGGTTTCATTGTATTCATGCTGCGCGGTGCACAACTGCACATGCCCAGGCCTGTCATGAGTTTGCCTGCTCCCTGCTTCCCCCACTCCTCCCCCTTTTGCCTGTGCCCTATTCTGATTTGCTCCCCTGTTTGTCTGTCTGATAGCCCACCCTATGTTCTGCCCCTTTTTCCCTGGCGGGACGGTTAAGAATCGGGCGCACGCCTGAATAAACAAGTCTGCTTGCACCCTTCCTTGTGTCCTGTCCCCCCTTCGGACCGCGACATTGGTGCTGTGACCGCTTCCAAGGGGAGCCTGTTCCAGTGCCCAGCCACCCTCTGGGTGAAGAACCGTTTTCTAATATCCAACCTAAACCTCCCCTGACACAAGTTCAGGCCATTCCCTTGGGTCCTGTCACTGGTCACTAGTGAGAAGAGATCAGTGCCTGCCCCTCCTCATCCCCTCATGAGGAAGCTGTAACTGCAATGAGGTCTCCCCTCAGTCTCCTCCAGGCTGAACAGAGAAGTGACCTCAGCTGGTCCTTATACAACTCCCCCTCAAAAGAGAGGAGGTCTCCACCATTTTGGTTATTTCAAGGAGGGAGATTTTTCTTCCTTCAGTGTACAGGAGTTACGATCCACCCCAGGAAAAAAGGGGGGGGTGTAACCCAGGTTCTTATCAATAATTCCCTTGGGGTGGATTAGAGTGAAATGACACTGAATAATCGGTGTTTGAAAACATATATAGGTGGGGTTTATTTTAAATGCATATAGGTAGGGTTCATTTTAACAATGTTGTTTGAACAGGTATGTTAGCATTTTGGCTGTTGTCATCTATGTCATCTATCATAGGGATAACCCCTGGGGGGAAAATGCATAAGGGAGAGAAAGAAAAGACAAGATAAGGGAGAGTAAGGGAAAGAAAAGCTGAGAGTGGAAAGATATATATATAGTCACCACCCACAGGGTCCAGCGATGAAACTTGGTAGTTGCAGCTTCCATGTCTGTCAGTTGAAGTGGGGGCCTTGATCTGTTGGGGGTGAAGGGGGGAAGCCCCACACTCAAAAGAACTTATGAGTTACTATATCCATGGTTAGTGTCACAGGCCATGCCACGAGCCTCCAACATCTCCTGGGTCTGTGCTGAGTTCCCCTGAGGGGCCTGGCCAAAGGGTTTTTCCCGCCTTTCAATATTGGCGGGGAGGGGGGGGGGGAATGGGCCATCAGAGGTGTAATGCAAAAGTTCTGCAGAAGCCTGAAAAAGTCCCTTGGCAATCCTAGAATGCATAAATCATTAACCTTTTTAGTCTCTGACAAGCATAAGCAAGGAGAGAGCACCCTGCTGTGCAAATATGTCTGAGAATAATTAGTATGCTTTCTTGCCAAATAATCTGTTTCTGTCGTGACTTCCTAGTACAAGGCAGCCAAAGCTGCGTGTGTCACTCATGGGGCAGACACAGATAGAATGCCCATGTCAAGAATGAGAGGCTCACTGGTGAAGGGCAAGGTATGTTCCTCTTGGGCCAGACACAAGCGAATGTGGCTTGTCCAAACTCAGCCTGTCCATTTACCTCCTATCAACATCCTTTCCCCAGTGCTCCTGCCCTTTCCTCCCCACTCATAACCTTTTTCAAGCACTGACTGACACTTTGCTGATTTGCCAACATCAGCAGTAATATAAAAATTTCCGAGTAGGTAACTTCTGTTTGTCGGACAAAAGCATTTCCTTTAAAAACAGCTCCTTGTTAAATAGCCCATCTGTTGCTTGGTTGCTCTTTATGGCAAATAACTCTCCTCTAAAACAGATAAGTCTGTCATGGAGTCCTTTTGCTTAAAGAATTTATGAACTGTTCCACTTCCCCATCTACACTTCAAGTAAAATTTCCAGTCACTTCCCCTCCCCAGTTTCATCGGGCATTGTGTAAAACTACCAGTTGAAGAATTCAAAGCCATGAAGAACTTTGTTCATATTCTCACACGCCAGACCGAACAGGTCAAATAACACTCCGATATTTGAAAAAATACTGAATTAATTTTTATTTACTAGCCTTTCCATTTAGACAATCCTTTGGAGTAGTTTATGGTATCACCCATGATAGATCAGATACCTTGATAGAGGGTGGAGTTTTCTTCATAGCAACCAATTTTCAATCAAGTACTTGCTTGGTAATAATTGCCCTTGTAGAGAACTGTTGAACTAAGGTGACTTGTTCTGGTATTCTAATGAATTAATAAGAGTAAAAAGGGGAAAAATATGTTACAACTCCTCAAAGGCATGACATCTGTGCTTTAGGAGACATGAAGTCTGGAGCTGTGGATTTCAAGATGTCATGCAAATGCTGATTGTCAGTATTGCGAGGCGAAGTTAGACTGCTGCAGAAGCAGAAGGTTTTCCTGTCATGGAAGGGACACACGATTACACTGAAATGTAAAAATGCTCATTTTTGTATGGGCAGCATAATCCAATTGCTAACTACTCTGTGGTGATAAACTTAGTCCCGTAAGGAATGAGTATTTCTCCCTCTTTGTTATACTCTGGAAGATGAATGTTATCATTGCAATTACAGATTGTATAAACCCACTGTGATAAAGCAGGTTTTTTCCAGCTGGAACAGCAAAATGGTTTGGAGTAGATGTCTTAGGCCACTTTAGTTTGAGGTGATGTAAGGAATATGTCATGCAGTGTGAAAGTCATTGAATAGGATTTGGTGACTGTTGGCTGGTCAGATATTAAGAGGGAGGCTAACGACTCATAATCTGAGGATTAGGATACATGAATTCCTGTATTAACGCATGTGGAAAACATTGCATCAACATTTAGCTATGCTGTTGTTCTACCCAGTCATAAGATCAAATCCTGTTGTTCCTGTGCTTCTCTGTCCTTGCCTGCTGACGTATCTAATGGAGCAAAGAAGAGCCCCACATGGATTCAGAGTCAGGAAGAGCTTTCTGTATTTACATGAAAATTAAGAAGCCTAATTATTCTTTTAAATGAAAATTAGATTTTGAAGTAACTCACTTGACTATCAGAGTTTTTGCTGTGGCATTCTACAGATCAAAGAGTTTGATTCTAATATGTTATTATTTACATTTTATAAAGATGACACATTCTTTATTACTCCTTTAGATGCAAATGAAAATTATACCCCATTTACTGTTATTTTAATGCATATGAAAATGGTTGTACATTCTTTTTAATACCTCCAGATATTAGTCACATAAGACATGAAACTTAAAATGAAAGATTTGCTTATTTACCTGAATTCTTTTTTAATTGCATTGATTCTTAATGTGCCACCAGGGGGCAATAATTCCATTTCCTAAATCTGATCTTTTACCATCAAAACCTGCCAGAACAGTGGGTTCAGTAACATTTTTGAGGGACTATATGTGAAAATCAAAACATAACTTTCTTAAAAATACTTCCCTTGTGTAATTTAATATTTTACCCTGCACTACTTAGGCATGTAGGTTTTACTTTTATTTTGAGCAGCTAAAATTAAACCACTTTGTAAAAGCTTTTACCAGTGAACCTCATGCAGCGCTATGATGGTGCAAGGTTTGGATTTCATTCAATATAGGATATTTTGTTGTTTTTATATTTCCATCGTAAGATTAAAAAAATTGTTTTGAGTGCCACTACTTTCCTATCTTTTTTTTGTTACACTAATATCTTATTAATATTTATTAGCCTATATATGTGATCCTGAATTTGGGAATTATATCTCCTGACAGGTACCTCTATACCCTTATATGATATATATTTTTTCTTTATGTACATAGTAATTCCAACATACTGCAGTTAAAGCCAAAATTGCCCTCTGCCTATCGGAGGGCAATACTGTATCAAATGCAATCTTCCCTTTCACAATTGTAACTGGATCTTCCATTATGTGCATATATATTGTTGAAAAGATGAGTCAGAGGAAATATCTTCCTGCAAAGGTACAAAAGTACAAAATCATGAAAGACAGCAATAGCTGTAAGTATCTGTTTAAACTTCAAAGAATTACAGAATCATCCATATTTTTGTATATTAGTATGTCTGTCTGTATAAATTTCAAAGCCTCCCTAAGGTCCTCACCACTGCATAACGATTAGACATAAAGGTATAAATTTTTATGCTCTAAAATGTAATGACTTAAATCTGTTTCTGGCAATAGTAGAGTCTTTCTTGATGTGCTCAGCTTGACTGAAAAAAATTTCCTGTATACTTGGCAAATAGTCATCCATTAATTTAAGAAGGCAGATCTCTTATTTCTTCACTTTGTTGTATGAGTATGAGGAAGATCAAGTCAGCTAATCAGATCTGAACAGTGCAGTGCTAAACAACATTCTTTTTTGTCATGTTTTGAATGGCACTTAGAAGTCACGGATGTGGTATCATGTTGTATACATAGGGTTTAGCTCATGATACAAACTGAAGCTCTTACTTTTTGTACCTGTAATTCAGAAAAGAAGTTATATAGATGGAAAAAGTACCCTTAAGGTGACATTAAAGGCAATGTAACTAGCAAGTGCTTGCTGCATATGAACACTGATGTGTCTTATTAAAAAGGTTCAGTGAATATTGTGTTCTTAATAAGGTTTGGAAATTTGGCAGCAAGCCATCTGCCAGAGCCTAAGGATTCTAGACAAAGGTCGTAACAGAGCCTGCTGGAGGTTTTCATCCATGCTAAGGAGTTTGGAAACAGAAGAAGATTCCTGTTGCATAAGGGCATTATTATACTTGGTGTTTGTATCTTTTGAGTTGCAGAGGAGGTGCAAAATTCCCTGTTGTATTTAATTTTGTCAGCTTTAAATGTATGAAAAAGTTGAAGTATGTTCTCATGAGATGGTTAGCTTTATATTTTGAGTGTCAAAGTATCTTTGAAGTTGATTTTTTTGGTGGATTTTTTTGGTTGTTTTGTTGGTTTTTGTTTTGTTTTGTTGTTATTGTTTTGGTTTTTTTTAACTTTAGGTGAAGATTTCCCCACTGTAGTTTTTGTATATTTGCTACGATATATGAGGAACCTGAGAATCAGAGAATCATTTAGGTTGGAAAAGATGTCTAAGATCATCAGGTCCAACCATCAACCCAGTACTGCCAAGTCCACCACTAAACCATGTCCCTACGTGCCACGTTGGCACATCTTCTAAATACTTCCAGGAATGGTGACTCAGCCATTTCCCTGGGCAGCCTGTTCCAGTGCTTGACAACCCTTTCACTGAAGAAATTTTCCCTAATATCTAATCCAGACCTCCCCTGGTGCAACTTGAGGCTTTTTCCTCTCATTCTATTGCTTATTATCTGGAAAAAGAAACCAGTACCCACCTCACTACCTTACAGGTAGCTGTAGAGAATGATAAAGTCTCCCAAAGCCTCCTTTTCTTCACCTTGAGGTGGTTCTGATCAGAAGCCAAGTTCTAAAAAATAATAATAAACTATTTGATTGTAAATGGCAGTTTATCTAATTATAAACCCTAGGAATAAAAAACAAAAAAAGATCAGTTGTTACATTCTACAGCAGTGAGTTGTACAATTTTAATTTGTTTGATAAAACAAAGTAATTTTGTTTTAAATATTCTCCCAATCACATCATTGGGTGCTCTGTAATTCCTGTGTTATGAGAAACTGGGAGAACTTCTTTTCAGTTCACTTTTTCCATATTATTCTCAGCTTCATAGGTGTTTATCAGCTCAGTCACCAATTTTCCAATTTGAAGACTCATAGCCTATTTAATCTGTTTTGTGTGGAAGTTATTTCAAATCTCTAGCCGCTCTTGTATGTTGCTTTTCTGTTCTGCCATAGCCTTTTCAAATGTGACATTTGAAAGGAATAACACTACAATTTGAAGGGAAAAAAATTAAAGGGAAAAGGAATTTTTTTCCCCAATATGAGGACAGTAAAGCAGTGGAACAGGCTGCCCAGAGAGGTTGTGTAGTCTCCGTCCTGGAGGTTTCCGAAACATAACTGGGTAAAACTGAGCAAACTCACCTCATAGCTGACCTTTCTTTGACTGGGAGATTGGGCTAGACACCTCTTGTGGCCCCTTTGAACATGAATTATCCCATGATCACATGAGCAGATATGCAGGCAGAGTACAAGAAGTCTACAAGTGTAGACTTAATACAATGTCAAACTGATACTTTCTTCTTTATTCTCACTTATTTTCCTAACATTGTGTGTGCCTTTTTGATAATTAGTGAGCATTATGCTGATGTTTTCAGAAAACTGTCTACAATGCTCAAAAACCTCTTCACTAACCCATTGTTATTGGCAGCTGCAGCAACAGCAGGGGAAAAAAATATCAGAGGGCGATACTGTGAAATGTGGCTTTGGGAGCAACATCCCTCCATTCTTTCTGTGCTGAGTTACTTCCCTGAACCTGGACAAAAGCAGGTAGTAAGGAAGAAGTGTTTTGGGGATTGCCTGGTTCTGTGGCTGCTGCTATTGGCTGAAGCAGTGGCAAAAAACATTGGTTCAAAGGGAAGGAGTGTCTGCTGCAAAGGGAAAGGATTGCAATTCATGGTGCTAGTATGTCTGTTGCCATTGCTGGTACACTCCTGCACCAGAGAGACTGGGCAGAGCTGGACCCAGCTTTGGTTCCTTGACCATTCTTTCTTCTTCAACTCTCTGGGTAGGTAACTCTTCTGGTCAGCTGCTTTTGCTCCTCCACTGATCTCCAAATCTTTATAAAGCCATACTGTCAGCATCTTGGCTCTTCTTCCTGCCCTCAGTGCCACTGTGGCTTTTTAGAACCACAAGGCAGACATTTTCTTGTGCATCCATCATTTTTCATTTCTTACTACTTAATTTAACCTGCCTTTTCAATCATCCATGTCTATGAGATATGCCTGCAACATTTCACAGTTTGTATTTGGATATCCTGAAAAATCTTGTTGTTTCACTGTTCTGTGCTGTGCAATGTTACAGCTGTGTTCCACTGATATACTGCTCTTCTAGTAATGATGTTGGTTTAAGCTATAGGTTACATCTTAACCTTATAGCTAGTAGTTCAGCAGCCTTGTATTCGGGTAAAAAACCTCTGGTCCTGGTGATATGTTACTTCCAAATGATCTGTCCATTCTAAAGCTTCCTTTGCTGACCATCAGAAAGGAGGTCTGACCTTCAGAAGTTGTGCTGATGTGACATCTCTGGAGTGTTCTAGAAAAAGCATCTAGATTTTATAGAGATATTTTAGCACCAAAATAGATGAGAAATCTCTTTCTCTCTCCTCATTTTAACATCTAAACATTTTAACAGTTTTTATTTTTAAAGTTTACCTGTTGTTAAAATAAAAACTCTGACTTAGTCCTTAGCGCAGCTTAGTAGTGGTGCTATTGTCCTTATGGTTTGGTAAAGGCTATTGGAAAGCAATGTGTATACTGGAAGTTGGTAGGAAATATTTCCATACACAGTGCAAGATGACACTAGTTTTTAAAAAGCATATAGAAGCCCTGAGGAAGGAAAGGTTTGATTCTGGCAGTCTGGCTGTCAAAAGTTATCAAGTTCGAGTCTTTACTTTGGCTTGAGTTTTGAAAAAGCTTTGAGATGTGACATTAATTTGGATCTTTAAATTATGTGAGACACACTGAGGTGCAAGTCTCTTGATCATGGAAATAGGCATAATACCCTTTTGCTGCAGCACAACACTGTAGCTCATTCTGAATTATTAAATGTGTCAAATGCATTTGGTTAAGTTTAAATAGTTTGGCAAGAGTTGATCTGGCTGTGCCTTCAAGTAGGAGAAGGGATAGAACACGGTGCTGGGATGCAGGTCTTGCAGAGGAGAAGGTGGAGGAAGCTGCTCCTTTGAATCACGTGCTGGACATATGAGATTTGGCAAGTCTGGATTATAATTTTTTCTTAAATTTTAATTTCTGGACAAAGTCACTGGGAGTATTATGACAGAACAAATGATTAGTTCCTTAATTTCAGTTCAATCACTTAGGTTATTATTCTCAAGATGGACCAAATCTGTGTTGTTTGTACTAGTTGCTGAACTTCTCCTAGCACTGAATGAAGATAAAGACTATGTTCTGATTATTTTCAAGTTGATCAAGAATTTTACAAAGACTGATTAGTAGATTGCTTTGATATGGTGGATGTTGCTTAGAAGGTATCTTTTATTTGTGAGATGATCCAGGCACGGTGAGTGTTGTTTCTCTGTCCTGTGGACCACCTTCTGCATGACCTTAGATGTGTCATGCCTCCTAGCTGCTCTATGAGGCAACCAGCAATGAAGAAACATGGGCTAGTTTTAAGATAACTTGCAATTACCCCTTCACTGTGTCTGACCTTGGCTTTGCAGTAGCTAACTTGCTGCTTAATTTTAGGTACTCAGTAAAAGAGACTTCATAAAGTGAGTGTCAAATACATCTTCATACATCAGTGGAGAGAGCCAGGTGCCTCTCCAGGCCTCCAGAGGGAGATCCTTTCCAGCTAAGGCATTTAACCTTAAGCAGACAAGATCTTTTAGAAGTCTTCAACATCACCTACCTCTCTGCACAGTCTCTGTGACAAACATAAACACTTCAGAAGGACTGTTTTATTGTGTATCTAAAATTAGGTCCTTAAAAAGAACATGCTAGCTAGCTGTAATGATATGTGATTTTCAGGAGCCTGAAAGTGTTTCTAGTCATCATGACTGCTGAAAGTGAAAAAAAGACCCCTTGAATGCATTTGTCATTCAAGCTGAAAAGTCAGAGGACTTGTGCCTGTGTTTTCCGTGATCTTAAAGGGCTTATTTCATAGCTCATAATCTTAAAAATGCCACTTGTTATTTTTTCACTTTTATTCTCTATTGCATCATCAGATTATGCTGGTATTTAAATCTGGCTTTGCAGGGGAAAAGTTTGGAAGCTTCTTTTAAAAAAAACTATTTAGAATAAGGATTGAGAAACAAAGAGCATAAACAATAGGTAAGCTGGATTTGGGAGATAACTAGCTATCCAGGGCACTTTTCTTTATCTGTATAGATTGCTTAAACTAATCTCCAAATGGCAGCCTTTGGGTACTGTGACTAGATATTTTTTCACATACAGAAAAAACCCCAAATTTTCTAATTTCTCCAGAAGACTTCATATCTTTGGTCTTCCCTGTTCATCTTCTGTTTTATAACACTTTTTTCCCCCTCAGGCTGCTGAAATTGTCTGCACTTTAGACCTTAGAGCCAAATAAGGCACGTCTCGTTGGGAAGATACCATATTCAGTGGGAAGCAGGGGTGAGGATGCATGAGGCCGGGGAGGAAAAGGCGGGGGGAAGGGTGAAGGGGTTGTATTTTTGACCTTAGGTAGCTGGTGCTGAGAGGTAGCGAATTGTGTGGGAACACAGGCAGACCTAGAGCTTGTGGATGGGTAGGAGGGAGCAAGGAGGAGGGAGGAGGAAGCTGGGACAGTGAGGGGGGAGGAGGAGGAGGAGGAGAGAGCAGCATCTCTATCTTTCTTTGCAGACCACGCTGCTAAACAGCGAGGGGAGGCTCATGCTTCCCTAATATCCATCACTCCCTGCTTCCAGCGTGATCGCAGACAGAGCAACAAAGAGGGTCTCAGAGGTAAGATCCATGCAACTTGCAAAGCTGTAGCATCTGCCAAAATACGGAGAAGCAGCAGCAGCAGCAACAATAGAGAGTAAAGATTATCAGCACCTGGGAATGCTCAGAGACGGCAGGGGGGTAACTGGACGCTCCTGAAGGTTAGGGAAGTGTTAGTCCCAGCAGCAGTAAGAACGCAGTAAGAGGAGAGCAGAGGATCAGGATACCAGCCAGCAATATTTATCCGTGGGGAGTTTGTGTCCCAACTCTCTGTGTGGGAAGAGGAGAGAATAGGTTAGCAGCATAACTGATACATGGATAAATGAGACTTAACAGAAGATACAAATGGTTTATTTACCCAAAAAAATATAGTTCTGGAGTGAACAAAACAATTCATTAATTTGCGTATTCAGAAAAAAAAAATAAAAAAAGCAAAGCTAAAGCCTGCATATTGTTTTGAATTTTTTTTTACAATGAAAGTTTGATTTTTTTATTTTAGGACAATGTTTTAGTTCAGAAATGCATTTAATAGGAACAACAGGGAAAAAAGGCAAAACTCCCAAATTAAATGTGGGAGTTTTTAGGTCAAACAAAATGGACTGTTTGACAAGTATTATTAGAAAATATTTGTGATGACTAAAGAAGGTATGCTGTTTGAACTGAGAAATACTGTTTCATTTCATTTAGAAAAAAACAAACCATAATTTTGTGGTGGCCTGAAATGAAATTTCTAGTTATGTTTAATTCATCCACTCAGACTAAAAAATTTGGTTAGGTGTATTTATAAAGTTAACTATTTATTTTTTGTTGTGAGTACTGGAAGTTTAGATGAAGGAGACAGAAATTATAACATCTGTACATTAGAGACATTGGTGCTTGATTTTTGCTTGTGCTTTGTCTCATTGACTTTAGTTTTTGAAGTATGGGCTACATTGATTTTGATCTAACACCTCGTAGACCTTTCTGAAAATTACTAACTACTAAAAGCTGTAGTGTCAAGTGTTTGTTGTTATACATGTTGAACTGACTACAGAGAAAATGAACAGTGGTTTGTATGTCTTATGAGTGAAAGTCTGTAGGATCTAATGGTTTACTTTTTGTTTGGGTTTTTTTTTGCTATGAAACACAGAATCATTCTCCAAAGGTGGACATTCTGGAATATTTGTGCTTAATTGGAAGTTTCTGATTTTCATCACAAGATTAGGTAACTAAAATAGCTCTAGTGAGTTGATTCAGTGTCCGAGTGAGGAAGTTGGAACTACCATTCTCTGCTGCACTGTGGAACTTGGAGGTGGTGGACCTGAGTTTGATTTGCTTTCTTATCAGTGTAAATTTAGTAGTACAAGTGTACATCAGATCAACATCAGGTTCTATACTGGTCTCCTTCATCTCATTTTTCTTATAAAAGAAGGAAAAGCCACAACACAGGAATGGGACTTTGCTTCCACCAGTTTTTACAATGATCTTATTTGCTATTTCAGGGCTTATTTCAGTTATATTATTATTTTCTAACAATAAATAACAGTCTGACATTGGTCGCTTTGTCTGATATGGTAGTTGTCAGCTCTAGCTTTGAAATTTACTTAAGTCAGTAGTGTGTCAGGAGTTTTATTATAAAAGAAAAAACAAAATAACTTATTTTCCTGTCAGCCCACTCCCTTGCTTACAAAACTGGTTTGGGTTTGTTTGTTTTTTAATCTATCTTTTGTTTTGCTAATTTCGGGAATGAGTAATATTTTTTGAAACCTCTTGTTCTGTCTTGTCATTAATGTACAGCTGTCTAAGAAAAGATTGAATTAACTGAGGCTTTAAAAATGATCTGTTTCTTTAGGAAAACTAAAAATACTACATACAAAATTGCCTATTTTTTTTTATTTCATTTTTTGGTTTTGATTACAGTTTTTGATTTTCTGTGACTTTTACCAAAGAAATGGCATGTTCTCACTTTGGAAAGGTTTGACTGTGTTATGTGCATAAAAAAATACAGTAACAAATCAAGCCTAACACAAATCTACTACTGCAGGTAAATTTCATTTGAAGCTAACATTCTTTCCTACTTAGACAATAGTTAGCTATTGTTCTCTTAAAACAACTTTCTATGAATTGTATTGTTCTTGGAGTTTGTAAGGCCTAGATGCAAAGCTCCCTGAAGTCAGGAAGAGACATTCCATTGACTTCAAATGGCTTTGGATCAGGCCTGTCACATGAAATTAGCTCCTGACAGAAGGTATTATAAGCACAAGCCCAGAAAAGAATGATTTAGGGATGGAATTTCACTTACGCTGTGATCGTCTTTGCTTTGTGAATATCTATTAGGGACGATGTTTTTGAAGCAGTGGTTCATTTATTTTCTGTTAAAAATGGTATATTTCTTGGTAGTGTGAAAATATAGTGTTGCATAAATTTTCTTCTAACTTAGATCTTGAATGTATTGTCTATTTGTCTATTATTTAAATACCTTATTAGGGTAGTCTTGATACAATAGCTCTGAATCTCTTAGAGGGGATTTTATAACTTCAATAATACTATGCATGATATGTACAAAATTAAGGAAAGACTTTTCTAATGTGAAATACCAAATTAAATACATGGTTTGAATTCTCTTTTTTCATGTTAAACTAAAATAATGTATTCTGTATAAGAAACTAATGGCTTCCATGGTTTCTCTTCTAATAAAACAACACCTGCCCCCCAAACCCAGAAGAGATTGCTGTATAAAATGTGAATGGCAAAGTCACACATTTGCAGTTTTCCTGCATTTAAAACATAGGCAACTTACACAATGTAAACGTAACCATGAGAAAAACAGTAAAGTCTTGTATAACAAAATAAAATGGCAGCGTTTTACAGCACGAGTATGTAAGGAGAAATTTGGATTAGGAACTTGTAAACTTTCAAAGATGATTCTTACTAATAAATGGAGGCTTGTCAGACTCCCAAACCCTCTAGTGATACTGGGCATCATTATCTATAGGTGAAAATTACCTTTGTTTCTTATTGATTGTGGCTCTTCTAATGAATACCAAGTCTGCACGGTGGATGATAAGTGATCTGTCACTCCATTTTTCACCTTCATACAAAATAAAGCATTTACTCTCAGCTGAGATCAGGCACAACCAGAGATTTACTTCCTGTGAATAACAGCCATATGAAGGGACATAAAAGGCTAGGGTAACTAACAACAACCAAAATCTACATGCAGACATTCCTAATTATACAAAAACATGCCTTCATTTGTGTATTGACACGTGCACAGGGAAAGCATAGTTTCTTTAACTGCAGCTGAAGATTTCTTGCTTTTTTCCTACTTAGACTGTGGTTAATGATTCAGTCAGTCAGCAAATCTGACTAACTCTTCAAAACTTCTCTCTTACACAAACTGTGGGAGGGGATACTGTAATCTACTAAGGAAATCCAATCCTTATGTTCACTTTATTGACATTTGCAGCTGTACCTTTATAGTTATGCCTAAGGACTCCAAGGAACATTGGGTTGGTTTTCAGTTTATCTTCATTTGCCATTGTCAACATGTTATCTTTCACACTTGAATGTTTCTGTCAGGAATAAGGAACGTCTAAAACATAATATCACCAGTGGTCTATCTCTGAAGAAATGATAAAAGAAATTTGCCCTTTAGACATTGTATATCATAGAAAAAATGCTGTAAAATATAAATACTGATTGAGTATTATATGAAGACAATATCCTTTTTCTAGCTCAACAGCACAGCAGTACTTTATATACTAAAATCATGTAATTATGCTGACAGTGTATTTATGTAATTATGCAGTAGCTAGAATTAAAAAATTATTTATGGGAAGTATATTAACATCACAATCATAAAAATAGTCAGTACTGGCAAAGAATTGCAATCAAAGATGTATTTATAGGTATGAGAATTCATCCTGACAACTTATTCTTTTAACACTTTTTGTGTTGCTTTAAGTGATTGCTTGCAAAATGTATCCCTGTTTTTAACTTAGCTGTCTTAGTTTTTAGAGCTTCTTAGTAGGAAAGTGTGGGGCTAAGTCTTCAGTTTTAACGAGAGGGAGAAAATACATAGGTTTGGTCATTTGAGAGGGGAAATTTTTATTTCCACAGTGTTTCTTATCCCTTTTCCAAGGATAAATATTTATTTGAAATAAAAATAACGATCCTATCCTATCCACACTTCAGAACTGTGAAGTTCTAGTGTTGTTATACAGTACTTGGAAATAGTAAGCGAGTTTCTAATAATTATGACTGTTTTCATCATACAAATCCTCGTTTACAGTGTATATGTATTAACTGGAAAATGATCTGAACAGGCACAGGGTTAGGTTTAAAAGCACCAGTTTTACTTGTATTAATGAGAACTTTAGTACATTAAAAAAAGAAAGTATAGAATTTTCTGACTCGGAGCCACATTTTCACATGTTTTCAAAATATCTGTATTCTCCCAGTTTCTCTAAGAACTAGAGATTAAAGTGCAAAGTCTATACACAGAGTGGTCAAACCATACATGGAGTGGTGGATAAAACTGTAGATTTCACTGGTGTAATTATTCAGGATGTTACTTGAAATAAGAATAGTGAAAATAATTTTGAACACAAGAATGATTTGGAAGTTACTGAAAAGCTGTAAAGATTGTTTCATTCTTATCTGACAGCTATTTTCATTATTTTCACTTCAGAGGTAATAAAATGGTTGATTTATTATGTAAATGCATAATAATTTTTTAGAATAATTTTAAAGAAAATATTTTTTATTTACTTGACTGCAGTGTTAAGGATGCTTTAATTAAATGAGGGATCCAGATCTTGGTGGTATTTTTTTGTAGTGGAGTTATAAATGGGTTCAAAGAATCACAGAACGGGTCAGGTGGGAAGAAACCCCAGTGCATCCAACCTCCCTGCTCAAGTAGGGTCATCGTAGAGCACATTGCACAGGATTACATTCAGACAGTTCTGGAATATCTCCAGTGAGGGAGGCTCCACAGCCTCTCTGGGCACTCTGTTCCAGTGCTCAGTCACCCACACAGTAAAGAAGTTCTTCCTCATATTCAGGTGTAACTCCCTGAGTTCCAGTTTCTGCCCGTTGCCTGTTGTCCTATTGCTGAGATGGGTTGAGTGATCTAGCAATGGTGTTGAAGGATGCATCCCATCAGGGCCCATGGACTTGTGAACGTCAAGTTTGATTAAATTGTATCTTACCCAATCCTCCTCAACCAAGGAAAAGCCTTCCTCCAGGCCTTCTCCCTACTTTCCAAGGCCAGGGATTCCTCGGGGCAAGCGTTCAATATCTCCGCCTTCAGTGTAGCCTCTGTTGCAAGGGTCCCTATTCCATTCAGTTGTGGATCCACATTTTCCCCAATATTCCTTTTGTTATTGATGTATTTAAGCCTTTGATGGATAGTTTTTAGTTATATCATTTTATTCAATGAAAACTGTCACAGGTGTAAATGTTGCTTTACACTCTGTTGTTTTCCCGCTTGTTCACAAAGGGGGAATATATTACCACATTTTTTTTCATTTGTCATCTTTTGTGTAAGGAAGGGCAGAGCATTCACATCAGTGGTAATTATGTCTCTGCTGCTGAGAAGGGCCTTGGAGAAAGACAACCAAAGAAAGGAGATAAACCAAGTCTTATCTTCTCAGCATCAGACAAACATTTGACCCACTATCCAGCCCCCCAGCTATGATACAAGCATCTAACACACTTGTTGCACAGCATTGTAATATGTCTCCTTCTTTTGAAGTTCATGTGATACTGAAAAAGTAGAAGAGGAATCTTGGTGATGTACTGTAGTTTTCTGCCTCACAGTGGGGTTCTCCTTTTAAAGACAATTTAAAAGGAATATTTCCTAGGCAGTGGCATTAGTCCAGTCCCATGTGTGTAATACAGGGCTGAGCATTGTGGGGGCCATGAGATATCGACCAGGCCTATTCATGAAAGATGGTGGCTGAGCAAAAAGCAATGTAAAGTGTACATTCTGTATTTAAAAGAGCTTGAAAAGACCAGGAAACATCCCCTTAAACTCTGAAGTAAACTGAAGCAAATCTTAGTGCAGAATCAGAGAGATGGTGTTCGGAAGGCTCTAGTCTTCTACTGATACTGCAGTCTATGCCTTTGGCTTCCACAATGTGAAATGTGGGTGCAGCTTCACAAGGAGAACTCGCTATAGTTTTAATATTGTTGATGTGGAATTTACTATCTCTGATATAATCCGAATGCATTGCAATAGATTTCTTCTTGCCATTTAAAGGATTGCTTAGAAAGTTAACTTTGAATTAGTCAAAAATTTATTTTTGTCTAGCAATGCTTGTTTAGGTCTTGCTCAGATTGAAAAAGAAATTTTAAGTATACAGCTTTCAGGGTAGTGAGATCAATCTCCTTTCGTTCTAGGCATGAGTCATAACATCACCAAGGATGATGATGTTGTGGAATTTTGTGGAATTCTGATATCAGTAAAGCTTCTGTTTTGATTCTTACCACTGAGGAGGATGCAGTGCATTGTTGCTCCCAGTCAGAGAGCGCAGCAGTGCACTGCGATGTAAGATAAGAAGCTGTTAGAGAGTGTCCAAAGGAGGACAGTGAAGATGGTGAAGGACCTTGAGGGGAAGCTGTAGGGGAGCAGCTGAGGTCACTTGGTCTGTTCAGCCTGGAGGAGACTGAGGGGAGACCCCATTGCAGTTATAACTTCCTCATGAGGAGAAGAGCTCTGGGTTTGCTAATGAGAAAACTGGTCCTATTCATACCAGTTCAGATAGCTATGTTAATGAGGTTCTTTGCTTAATGGACCCACCAGTCCTTAATGGACCTATCTTTTGCTCCACCACTGAGTTCCTTTTTCTGTTGCACTCCTGCCAGGTATTTCTGTAGCTTAATTCATGTATGTTTTGTATGATCTAGAAAATTACTTCAGCTGATTATTTTTGTGCTCCTATCCATCTAAATCATCAAGCCATAACATCTCTATCCATATAGATGCTTTTTTATGGATACACATCACTGCCTTCCCATGTGGGGAAGTCAATGATTCTATGTACTGTATATATTAAAGTAGATACACGTCTCTATCTGCAATTTGGCTGATTAGTGAGTGCTTAGGAAATCATAACATTCTCCAGCTATAATGCATGTCTTCTACTGAATTTCACACTGCATAAATTATAAAATAGATGTGCCTATTAAAAATCTAGATTATGACTTTATAATCCCTGAAAAAGGGAAATGCTTCATTGTACCTATGCATTTTCAGCATTTTATTATTATTGTACCTTAAAAGATCGCTACGATCTCAAAAAGTCCGTTTGGATTTTTCAATTTCGCATTAATTAAAATACTAAGATCTGTAAAATCTCAGGCAGTGATTGTGTGTAGTCTTCTATAGATGTTAGTATATGTCTCTTCTTGTGTGTGTGTGTCTTGTTTTCTTTTATGGAATGAAGTTTCCCAACACTCTCTAATGCTTATTTTATTTTTTTTCTTTCTATTATGCAGCCATCATTTCCTGTGCACAAGGGAAAGGCAGAGGCAGCTGAGGGATGCAACTGGGAGTATCAGTTGGTATGAAAAAGAATGCAGGCAGTGTGGCAGGTGACTTGGCTTCTCAGTTGCTTCCCAGGTTTGAGCCCACTGATGATGTTCACTGTGTGAATAGTGTTCTCTCTTGGGTTCTCTTTTACAGAAATTCAATGATTTCCCTCCAAGGCAAAACTTAAGCAGTCTTCTGGAGCTGATTTATCTCAAAGACTGCTTCCACTAGGCAAAGTGAATGACACAGTTACTTTTGACTCTCTTAATCTCACATGATTTTCTAATACTATTGAGGTAGGTCCCTTGCCCTGCGTGTAATGTGATGCAGCATCCCTTTTAATGTTTCGCATGCTTTTAGTTCCATGCTAAAAAATGTTGCTCTGATAAAATCTGCAGTTAAGCCTGCATAATACTTAAATTAAAATGACTAGGGGAAAGACAACACACAAATAGTTATGTCAGGACCATGGAGACCCAACAGAGGCCTAGAGACACTCTGGCCAAGTGCCAGTCGATGTGAACAGGGTCCTGCAGTATGAACAGGCAGGAAATTCTCCATCCCTTGACATAAAGGCCAGGCATCTCTTCCTGGGCCAGTTGCTTGTAGCAGCAGAGGTGTAAGGTCATGTTGACAGGCCAGTCTGGGTGTGAAGTAATGGTGTGTAGGATGGCAGCAAGAAAACAAAGCTTTATGGATGGTGCTATTCCCATTTCAAATTAGCTATACTGCTTCACTGTCTTTTCACTGCTAGGTGGCATTGTGTTTGCATGTAATTTGGTTTCTTTGGCAATGTGTTCACTTTCTAAAGAAAAAAGGCTATTTTGAATTCAAGCTAAATCTTACTGAGTTGGAATGATCCCTTTAAACTTTGCAAATGAGATCTTAATTTACAGAGACCCCTGAAGTTTGGGGTTTTTTTCCACTGTGTCCTTCTGTGGATCCAAGATGAAATACCTTCTTCTTTTTAAGGTGCAATGTCTGATATATCCAGTTAGGAACTTCTTTCACAGTTGTAATTGTTAGGTTATGTGATGAGAGTCTGGAAACTCCTAATGACTGACACAATGGAGAAAGAATAGTCTGACAAACAACAGGACTGAAAAGGAATAACCTATTCAGTTTTATATCTTCTACCTGCATCAGAATTAAGTGTAATTGCTGCCATAGAAATTGCCTGCAGTCAGGGCTGTGTATAAAAGCATGCACATGAAAAGCTGATGTGCTTTACTGAGGCCTTATTCACACATCCTCTTCCGACTGCTCCTGTACCGGCTGAGAAGGTTCCTGCCCCTAGTAACTCCTATTGCACTTCTGTCAGAGGTTGTCACAGGTGCCTCTGCCAGCTGCTCCTGTGCATGATTCCTAGTCCCTTTTGCTTGAAATGAGTAGGGGTGGTGAAGGTCTATTACTATAACAGTGTTAACTTTTTTTGCTGAAGTGCAAACGGGGTTGCTCAAAAGAAGAGTGATGTGGGTAAAACTGGCAGTAATTTCCAACATCCGAGCAGTAATGAGCTTTTGTAAAACAGATCGTAATCTTTCAGTGGGCACTGCCAGAACTGGGAGATTTTTTGATGGCCCTGTGTGCATTTCAGTTATGCCACTGATTTTTCAGTCTTTTCCTCTTGGTTTATAGGTATGATTCTAGGTTTGTATTTATGTTGCCTGTTTGGGGGTAGTTTGTGTTATCCATGGCCAGGATTCAGTTAAATGAAAATATTTACAGACTTGTGGTTCAGTAGAGCTTTTTTATCCCTGGTTTATCTGTTTTCCGTTCATGCTGGAGCTGCTCTGAGGGCTCTATACTAATTCAGAATCAAGTCTCTGTTCTGTTTTAATACATGCAATTTATTTTAAAGATAACAAGTGATTACAGAACAAAAAAACCTCAGTCTGGTTTGATGCAAAACCAGTAAGATCAATTCTAACAGTCCTTAAATGGCTATCATCAGCATTTGTCTGAGAATTTTATAAATTCTAAAACTTAGAAAACCCCTCTTTTTTCCCTCTCTATTACTTTTTTTTTCTGCTGTATATGCATTATCTTTCTATGGTAGTAATTAATATAGAGGAGAAGGGAGTTTCTAAAGATTCTTTGTCATTCAAATCACACTCCATTTCTTTCCTGGATTCAGTTTCCCTCTTTTCCAACAGCCATCTGCATTAAAGTAAATAAACATTGGCTGAGGCGGGTAGATAATACTAGGTGATTTAGAACTGGCTTTAAAAGAAGCATTACAGATCCCAATGTTTGCGTTATAAAATATGAAGAGTTTTATTTTTAAAATGTTGACATGTATGCTTCCTTTATCTGTTGGATTCACACTCATACATGATTGACTTTTAAATTAGGAGAAATATTAGTGTAAAAAATTGTATTGATGCCAGTTTAAGAAAAAAAAAAATCAATGCAAAACAGTTTACCAGTTGGGCATAGCTTATTAAAGTTAGAGGATTGTATACTGTGAAAGCCATCAAATTTTGGACCAGACTTTGTCCTCATTTCGAGCAACAGAAGTTCATGGCAGGATAATATTTTAGCAGTGTGCTACAAAAGTTGTTGTCAAAGCAAAGGGACCAAATATAGACACTGCTTTGGCTAAACTCGAAATTTTTGCATATTTATGGATTGTCAGCAGGTTGGTCTTATTAGAATTATACTCTTACTTAATAATATTACTACTAGTGTTATTATTACTTACACTAAAGTGGGTTTTCGGCAGGATCTCCTGTAATAATGCAGGGGAGATGAGTGTTTCTCTAGATGTTTGCCTGACTCCCAGGGTCTTGGCTAGATGTGTATTATTTTTATTTGGCCATTTTGTTCAATTTTAATCCCTCAGAAAAGGGAGAAAAAAACCAGCTTGAATAAAAGCACCCATGGTAATCACTGGTAGTTTTGTGGAAAATGTGCACTCTAAATATTCTGGAAAACAGTGGGAGACTGATCCAGTTATCAAATCACACAACGTGTAGAGAGGATCTTAAGATCACATATTTTTTTTTTTAAATATGAATGTATAGAAATTGATATCCGTCCTTAACATACAGCATGCACACCATTTAATGTGTGTATGTTTACTGAGTGAAGTTATGTTAGCAAGCAACATCTGCAGGTTAGCAGAATTATATTAACTGCATGGAAGTAGAATTCTGAATGACGCTGACTAGGTGGAAATACTGTGGGTACTTGTGCACAGCGTCGCATCATCAAGGCACAAGTGGTTTGCTTTTAGAAAGTAGATGTTTAAGAATGGTTTTGAAACCAGAAAATTGAAAGTTTTTTCCTTGTTGACACTTTTCTTTCCACTCTCTATGTAAAATCTTCTTAGCATTCCCACTGGTACATTAGGACACAAAGCACTTATGAAAAGGAATATAAATCCTTAGTTTATTGGCTAAATTTGGAAAAAAATTTTGACATTTCTGACCATCTTTCAAGTAAGGATGTCAGAGTGCAGAGGTCAGGGTATAGAAGCCTTGGGATATCAAAAGGTGGTGAGAAGAATGGCTGGGATTTCCAGCAGCCTAAGAGTACTCTTTTGTCTCTAGTGGTCAGTTGTCGAGGATGATGCCTGTGGACATCAAAGTGTCTAAACAGTGTTATCTAGGCCTGTCCTTTGCCCCCTGCCATGTAATGGGCCTCTTTTCAGGAAAACATTGGGAAAGCTCAGAAAGCGAGTTGTCCTATCCTAGTGCTATTAGTTCAGCAAGAAAGCGGATCAATAATATTTGCACCAACCAGTAAAACAATGTGTTAGTTTCTAAAAATGCAGATTAGTCAAGCCTATAAATTATAGACTGCACATCCAAGAACCAATGTTTTTTCATAATATGATGAGACCTTACTTTTAAAGAATTCCTTTTTTGCCTTCTCGGACATATTATGGAGAAATGTTCTGAGAAAATGCAACAAAACAACCCCCTCCAATCCATCTTTAACACTTGCAAAGAAGTTTGGTTTGTGGGTTTTTTAGTTTGTTTGGTTTTATTCATGGGTCGTATGTACTGAGGTATTTTTAAAGAAAAAAAACCCTGATATTTGATGCAGTTCATGCTTAAAATGTTGACTTTGATGTCTGGAAGAGTTATGCCATCATTTTCAAGATGGATAGCTTTCCTCATCAACAAATAAAAGTTACAGTATCAAAACAAAACCTGTACCTAAAATATTTCAGATCCTGTATTGCCCATTCACCTTTTTAGTACACTGGTGAAGAGACAGCTATGGTGAGCTGTTTGTTTGTGTTAAATACAATAAAAAATATTCTGAAAATGTTATGAGAAAAAACCAAACAACCGTTTGCTCCTTGTCAATTTGGATTTCTTTTTGGAGAAACCCGCAGTTTTGCAAAGAGATATTGCAAGTTTTGGTGGCGAACAACTGGGATAATAATCTGAGCCCCAGACATATGAGAGCTCATTAAGCCTAAAATATGGAGCAACAGAGAGGAAGGCAGCCTAGAAATGGGACCGTGCTAGTGATTCCAGTGGACCAAACTGGGGTTTTTTTTAGCTGATTCAGAGCCAGTGATAGCGCCTGTGTCATTATGCAATGCTGCTGCCATTCTTGAACTAAGTAGATGCAATGTAAAAAACATTCTTTGCAAGACTGAGGGTTGAGTAGGACATCTGGCTATGAATCAGTCTCTAGGAATATTTAATAAAACCAGTTTTTAGGATTCACTGCTGTGTGCATTTTGCTAAGAGTATAATACTAATTAGAATATACATGAAATCTTTACTGAAATTAGACCACATCAATACACATAATCGCATTATTGTCATAAGAAATGACAATGAATTCAATATCAAGATACTTAAGCCAAATGGTATTGTAAGTATTAAAAGTAAACCTGTGGTTGAATCAATAACACCCTTAAGTAGAGGAAATTGGAGCTGGGATTTGTCCGCATGTAGTTATGTGACATCTTTAAATATAGGTAAAGATGTAAGTGCAGTGTGGTTTTGAAAGTCTGCAATTAAACTGTTTAAGGAGCCTGTGTTTCTCTACCATATTTCATTTTACTGTAATTTAGGATTGAAGAGAAAATTTTAATATGAACATACGAAAACTCATGAACCCTTCATTATCTTTTCTCTCCTCTGTCCATTTGCAGAAGGGAGTGAGAGAATGGCTTTGGTTGGGATAATTTTTATTTATTTGTAAGGATATTGCACTTGAAAACTGGCATTTCGGGCTGCCAGATGACTCATCATTACTTACCTTCCTATATCCTCATCTAGTAAAGAGGATGAAGAGCTACAGATTTGCTAATGTGCCTGAGTGACCACAGAGAGGCTGCACGGTTGTATTCATTTTCATTGCTTTGCTGAGAGTCCAAAGCAAATGTTTTTCAGAGTATGGATCTTGAACACCAGTACTGCAGCTTATGTATTCCATAGTTAATATATTTTATAATACATAATATAATGCTACTTCTAGAAAAAAATGGAGAACAAAGTATTGTATCTTCTATGGTATTTTAATCTTTCTCTTACCTGTGTTTTTTCTTGTCATCCTGATTTTGCCAACATCTCTGTCCCAAGCTTTTCACAAGACAGTATTTTTAATGACTGAAGAACATCCTTCTCTGTTAATTGGAGAGATATGGATTTGATGGATGGTCCATTCAGTGCATGAGGAATTGGCCCTTTAGCAGGGCCTGTTGCTATAGGACAAGGAGTAAAAGAGGTTAGATGGAGATTAGGTATAAGGAAGGTATTTTTTTTATGATGAAAGTGGTGAAACACTGGCATAGGTTGCCCAGAGAGGTGGTGGATGCCCCATACCCAAAAACATTCAAGGTCAGGTTGGACAGGGCTCTGAGTGACCTGACCTAGCTGAAAACATCCCTGCTCATTGCATGGAGGTTGGACTAGATGACCTTTAAAGGTCACTTCCAACCCAAACCATTCTATGATTCAGTGTTTTTCCTCATAAAAGAGCTAGGGTAGCTACTGGAATTATCATGTAACAGAACTGAAATGAAGAAATGGCTTGCTTTTATTTATTTTTCTGTTGGTTTTGGTTTGGGTTGGGTTTTTTTGTTTGACTTCCTGTGCTTTTCCATAGTATTTTGTCTTACACATATGCTTGTTTTCATCATAAAAGATGGCTTAAATCTCACTTCTAAACTATGTCACATATAAAAACGGAGTGTATATGATATGGTGCAATTAGATTAAATAGTTAAACTTGAATTTTACAATAATTTCTGAAAAAGTGTTTAGCAAGTTTTTGATCTGACAGTCTTTCATAATAGAGTTTTGATTGTGGCTAGCTAGAGATGTATGGATTACTGATATCTTTAAATTTTGTCACAAATTTATTAGAAAGAACTATATGGAAAACATGTTACGTACCATTGGAGAGTGCACAGGAATTTGAGTAATATGAAAACAAATGAAAAGTAAATACTGCTGGGTAGTACCGGTTTCATGTTCAGAGAAGTTACAGCCTAAGTTTGGATGACATTTTGAATCAAACTCTATCAGCTCCCCTACAGAAAAGAGGTTCTTATCTTTAATTTCTGGTTTTTTAAATTAAGGCTTGCTACTACTTAGCTCTTCTTTTTTACTTGTGCTGAATCTCATGTCTGACTTGTCTGACTTGCCTCAAAAAATGGAGAGCAAAAATTATGCAGTCAGTGCTCGTTGATACTGCACAGTGAAAGGACAGAGTAACAGAGAGGAAGTAAAAGCAATTTAAAATACGCAAACTAATAAAGATACACACATTTTGAGAATGAAGATTCACAAAAATGTGAACCTGTTTGTGAGGAGAATGGGAAAAGCCTAAAGAAATTGCTGCTGAGTGGCCTGAGCAGCGTGTCACCCTCAGTGATGTCGTGTGTAACCAAAGGCAGGGAGCAAAGACAAGGCTTAAATCACAGTTTGGACAATCTACTCACAGAAAATTAGGGCTGATGTAGAAACTTTACTAATATAATGAATCAGATATTCAACTTTCTCATGTATTTACTTAATCTATGCAGTTACAAGGTAAAAAAAATTGTGTCTCTTCTCATGGTTGCATGGATATATGTGCAGCTGCAATACAACCTCTAGTGCCTCTGGGTTTGCAGCAGTCTCAAAATGCAACTTCTTCATCTTTCATAACAATATAATTGGGAAGTCTAATGGTGTCAGTATTAGTTGGCTCATTGCTGAACATTCCAGTTCTTGGAAAGGAGAAGCAGGTGGAAGTGGAGTGTGTATATCATTTTTGGGGAAGGCACTGAGAGTAAAAAGTTTTAAAAAGGCAGTGAATAGAAAAGATGTCAGAGATAGTAGGACAAAGAAGGGAAAACTGTGACCACAGTGCACATGGACTTTAAAACAGAGCCTGCAAAGCTAAGTAAAACAGTTTGTGCTGAGCCTGAGCACTGGAACTTCCAATTAGAGTGGATCCTGGCACAGTTTTGGCCTGTCGCAGTCAATAGTCTTCCAGGCAGTGCCAGGGCTGGGAATGGCATACACCAAGGACTCTTTCAGAGTGCATGGACCTCACATACTCCCAGCAGGCTTTTTCCCACTAAAACATTTTTGCAGCCATTCAGTTTCATGGTGTGAAAGCATCACTGATGACTTGCAACACAGCACAGGCATTGATTAAAAATTCTGACTCAACCCACACTTAATATGTCCACGAAGTCATAAGGCACTACATGTATCCAAGAGAATGAGCATGGTTGTGCCACAGAACAATCAATGACCTGGTTTTATTTAGCAATATAGACATGGCAAAGGAGCAACATTCTCTTTTTGGATGTAGCTGATAAATGGGTGGGGTTACTGATAAGCTGTAACCTCACATGAATGGGAGTGCCTGCCTTGTTGAGTAGTGCTAATGGCAGGCACTTCGTCTGCATGGGCCTTCCAGTAAACTAATTTCCATGGAGTCTACCACTAAGGACTGTTGAATGTGACATATAGAGAAAAAATTACTAATAGCTATAACTATATAGTTATACAATTATAACCCTGTGTAACGGACATATTTTGTGCAAAATTCTTGTGAGGTCATGCAAGTAGACTGATGAATCTCAATTGATGAAGGAAACTAAGTATAGGCAAGTATCATATTATGCATTGCTAACTGAGCCTCAGCCTCAGAACACATAAGACTCTGTGTGTGTGTGTAGGTGTGGATAGGTGTGCATGCACAGGTAGTACCTATCCACCTGATTTATTTTTATCCATCACTGGGATATAGTTATTGCTTAAAAAGAGCTTCTTAATCGTTATCTGAAAAAATTAAGAAAGTGATAAGCAGAATTTATTTGAAGGAAGCAAAGCTTCAAAATTGCTTATAAAATAAAACCCCCTTCAATCAGAAACAGTTCTATAAAGCTCTACATTGGTAAAGGACATCACCTTAATGGGGTGATGCTATCCATATAGTATATAGACTGGTAATTGAGTGCAGAAGATGATGAGGCAAAGATAATAACATACAATTTCCAAGTCCATAATGTCAAGCACTGCAAGAAGTCATCACTGTTAGAAGAAATGGAAGGACTTCAACGGAATTCTAGTAGACGTAGGGTTCGCAATTGTATGGAATAGTTATTCCTACCTTTTCTTCTTCACAGTTTTTGGCACAGGGGATAAAAGAGAAAAAAGAAATATGAAGAAAAGTAATATATCTAGCAGAAAGTGACCTGGGCTTCTCGTGGGCTTGACTCATACTCTTCTTTAGCTAGAGATGGTGTTCCTGAGTCTACAGGAGTTTGTAGACAAGCAACAGTTATATTTATTCCTCAATACATATGGAGATGTTTCCCTACATAAGATAAAGTCTTGATATTTCTTCATTTATAGTTCATCTCCTATGCTGTCACAGAGCTATTGTTTGGATACCTTTAATAGAATGTTTTTCTTTATTCTTCAAAACTTGTAACATGGTGCTGTTTCCTGAAGGTCTAGTGGTAACTTTACAAATTAGGTAGTACTCTGAGATCCAAGGCATTTCCAAGGAAATTTTCACTGTGTTTTCAGCAAGTAGAATTATCTGGATTTTATAGTGAGAAACCATATATAAGTTTAGAAAACAAAACTTGAGATAATAACATTAATTATGAGGATATGTTATAAAAAATAAGGATAATCTTAATCCATATGGGATTAAGATATGGGACAAAGTCATGAGTCAGGTGCCATGTGCTGGGCAGGTGAAGTGACCTTCTCAGAATCAAAGACAATTGTGCCTTTCAAAGTTTGTATTAGAAGTTTAAATGTTTCCTGCTGATCTTGAGTTAGCATTTCTGAATGCATCTTCCTCATGCTTTCACATTATACTGTAAGATAAGGTATTTTTCTGAAAGAGCCTTCATCAAATGTCTAGGAAAAAAACCTGTCTTTTATATGAAATGTTTGCTGCTATTGGACAAGTGGCGTGTGTGTTTAAAATATACTGGATGCATAATTACAGGGAAAATGGATGCTGGCAGTTGTGTAAGAGCCACCCCCTAAAGGCAAGAAAAAGTGATCCTTAAAGGCAAGAATTATACTGTCACGTAAATGCTTGTTTCTAACATGTCAATTGGTGCAGTATGTCCTGTTATGTGTTTCAGACATACCATTTTGTACTGTTCATGCTGTCTGTTTAGAATGCTGTTCCATTCTTTCGTCTAGTCACATGAACTCTGTTCTTTTTCAATCATGAGAGACTGTTCTCTGCTGCAGGGACAATGTACAATGGGTAGTACTCAAATGTGAGGGCAATGCCCAGCATTTTTGAAAAATATGAGACACTATCAGCCAATTGAAATTATGCACCCTTGATGTGCTAGTTACGATTTTGTAGACTTATAGTATATGCCTCTTAAGTAACCTCTTTTCTATTCTGAAGAATCCCAACTAAATAGCTAGTCCTGAAGCTTCTTAATCCTTTTGGTCTTCTTGTCTTTCTTTGGACCTTTTTAAGTTTAACTACCTTTTTGACACAGTGGACCCAAAGTGCACACAGTGCACTCCAGTATAAACAGATTATAGAATCATAGAATCATTTAGGTTGGAAAAGACCTTAAAGGACATTGAGTCCAGCTGTTAACCCAACACTGCCAAGTCCACCACAGAACCATGTTCCTAAGTGCCACATCTACATGTCTTTTAAATACCTCCAGGGATGGTGACCCCACCACTTCCCTGGGCAGCCTGTTCCAATGCTTGACAACCCTTTCAGCAAAGAAATTTTTCCTATAATTACAAATATGAACACTATAGACATTGGGACTATATAACATATGTATATGTGTGAGAGAGAATGTGGTTGTCATCGTGTAGTATATAATTTCCGTTGTACTGTCTTAAGATTTTTATGGTTAAAAAAAATTACTGCTTGCAATTTGTATTGCTTTCTTTAATAGATCTGTTGCTCTGGTTTGCCTTTTCTACTAATACTTTTAGTGTATGTGTTGCAGAACATGCAGTAATGATTTCAAACCAGAGCAAGATAGAATGTCAAACAGGGCTCAATTCTGGTAAGTTCTATTCTGCTGTGCATTTACAAAGGCAGCAGCATTAGGGTTGTTCACAAGCAGCCCAACAGATCATGGATGTAGAGGGAGTCAGCATTTGTATCATTCAATTCATATTGTGTTTCTTATGTTGGAAGTTGTTCCATAGCCTTCCAAATGCAAATGAAAGCAGGTGTTGCTGCTTACTCAACTTTCCTTGGATAAAACAAGGATTTATTTCTTAATTGTTGGTAATGATATTTTTAATAGAGCTTCTGGGTGATTTTCAAAGAAGTAGTATTTAAAGGACTCTCTTGTTATCCTACCTGTCTACTTGGGTACCTAAAACCTAGTGTGACCTTTTATTGCAGCATCTTTGGATTATTGGCCAATTAATTTTTATTCCACCGGTAATGCTCTGTTATGCATGGTAAGGTAGGGCCGGGATACATGGATGATGAGAAATTAATGAGAAATTAAAATGGAGGCTGCAGCGCTGGCTACCAGTGTAGTACCGACTAAGTAGTTCGGTATTGACTCTCAGTTCAACAGGATCTGTACAACCCATAATAGAGGAACAGACCCGGAACACTGTAGTGTAGCTGTGGTTACATGGCCTACACTTGACCTAATAGATTGTATGAGATCTATATTGGCTTTGGTTGGGGTCACACTGAGAGCGTCTATACCTCTGGCATAACAAACACCCAAAGCATGTGACACTTGCATGGATATTCGAGTTGCTAATCTTTTGACATAGTGTTTTGTGTTGTTTCAGCATTACATGGTTCCAATACTGTTAATATTTTTAGATGCCAGTGATTTTTAGCATAAAAATTTTCAGAATCTCTTCTGTTTGCTAGTGCAGCCATGTGACTGAGAGCCATGAAGCTATGAAGCAGCTTGGCAAACCAAAGGAATAAGATGCTATCTGTGTACCTAACTAAATGCATTATAGAGGAGAGCCTGTTCTTAAATCACTGTAACACTTACAGAAAGTTTGATGTGATGTTGAATTGTCACTGGTAAGAGATTCTGATGGAAAATTGTACTGCAGTACAACACGTATGTATGGCCAGTCTTCACCAACGAAGATTTTGGGAAGGGTCTTTACCCTTCGAGCCTGCGCAGTGGATTTTTTTAGGTGAGACACAGTGTGCACTGAGCTGAGCCCACCCTTTAATCCTAAGGTTCATCTGCCGGGGCCGAGCAAGCTTGGACAGTGGCAGTGAGGTCCTCAGGACGTAGGTTTGTTTAGAGTGACCTCTTAGATGGATGGCCTTACAGGGCTGACGAGCTCCATCTGCCCGGGGGAGTGCCCTGACCGGGAATCGAACCCGGGCCGCGGCGGTGAAAGCGCCGCATCCTAACCACTAGACCACCAGGGGACAGTTGTGTGTGTAATTGCCCTTTGGTATATTTGTTTCTCTTGCAAACAAAGATATGTGCTCCTCTCTGATTCACTGAATTTGAAAAAAAGCCATCCATTGGGACACATGGACATGATTCCTTCCAAAGCATATATGGGGATTTGAAGCACATAAATGGCAGATTGGGAAATAGTGCAAGACATGGCTATGAGTGGAAATGGTATGAGTATCTTTAATAATTTGCAGTGGAAAAGCACCATCGCTGTCTCAGTAGTTGGAGGTAGACAGTGGGTTAATACAAGCATATCAAATCACACACACCGAGTACAAGATTTATTCAGTTAGTTTCAGTTCACATTCACAACAAAATGTAATGTGCCTGTTCCCCAGGTATGAGATGGTGTCACATCTTGTCTCCTGACCCAATGTACTGTACAACATCCTCCATCACATGGGTTGGCATACGAGGTCTTTCACAATGGGAGCGGAGAAAGTTGAGAGTTCTTAAGAGCTGTTTTTCTAAGCACTCAAATGGATGTTACTCAGCCTGGAGGTTCAGAGGCTTTTTTGCCGATGCGACAATTACTAGAGATGAAGGAACACTACTAAGGAAGTGTTTTGAACAGTTAGAGTTGTTAATAGCTATAGAAGTATCAGACAGGCTGTAGCTTTTAAGTTTTTTAAAAATGATCTTTGAACATGCATTTAGGATTTTAACACAGGTACAGAATGACTGAACAAGTAGTGGGTGCTTTTTGTACAGCACCCACTGTGAATAAAAATTAAATGTGGGCGAGACATGAAAGCAGCAACAGTTTCAGTGACTTTTAAGAGTGATGAAGAAAGAGTTGTGACATTCTGAAATATTCCTGTTGTGTTTTGAGAAAATGAAGGATTTTTCTGATGACTGGTTGTACCAGTTGTAAAACGATGTGTCTGATTAATAATACATTTTATTGAAAAGGGATGGGAGTTTTGCTTAGGAATGATTCATCGTTGTCTGTTGAAGTAATTAAGTCCATTCCTTGTTTTAAGGTCAGCATGACCCTGTTTAAATTTTCAGTCTTGAGGGTCTGTGCAGTTGGTGTTTAAGGAGGAATTAGGAAGAGATAGCAATTTATTGATTTCTCTACATTTTGGCAAATGTGTATTTCCTTGCTTTTTTTTTTTTTACTGATTCATTATTGAAACATTTGTTTGATTTATAAAACTAAATTGACCTTTTATTTTACTCCTTAATAAGATTTTTTTTCTCAGAGATTTTAAAAAACATATATAGTATGTTTAAGACCCTTTTAAATTCAGTGATATGAAGAACCAAAGTACTTGTATAATTTTAAATACAAAGCAGTATTTTAAAAGGTTCTCGTGTACCTTTAACACACCTTTGTATGAAAGATAATCCTATTCCAGCTATCCTGTTCTTTATAAATAGCAGTTGCTACGCTCGCTTCCTCAGTTTCCTTCACATTTGTTAGTACTTCACAGTAGATTTCTGCACATTGTTCTGCAATTCTCCTCAATGTCTTTTTTAAAACTCCCGTTTCTTTAATATCTATAAAAACTGAAGAGTAGTCTCCTGAGGTTTTTTTCTGGCAGTATGATCAGAATGGCTCGCAATCTTGAGTATAACTGTTCTCTGCACCTTACAGAAGTGATATTATTTCCAATTTACAGTCAAACAGTGAAAAGACGTTGAGGTTACAGGGAATAATAAAAAAAAAAACCACACACAAAAGAAAAAGAAAAAATGCAGGCAAAGGCCTTAGAAGAATTTACACAGGACATCCCAAACCAAAATCCTGATAGCTCTGATCAGCTCTTGCTACCCCAGGAGAACTCAACTTCTTTGCCCCATAGTGGGAGATACGGCCCAGGGGCCGTGCTGTGCAGTGGCTCGTACCCACACTGCTCAGGGTGGCACAGTCCTTCAGAACTGATGGGCTGTGTCTGCAGCGCTCTTCATTTGACTTTTGTGCCTCTGAGGCACAGGATTTGTACATGTGTGTTCAGATGACCATACTGTGAAATATATGTTTCACAGCCAGCTAGTTCATGGCCTCATGGCATGGCACATGCTGCATGCCTGGGAGCATGGAGTGAGAACAGGTGGGTGAGGGCACCAGGCCTTGTGTGAAGCTGTTGGAGAACTGTATAGGGAACTGTAATGGGAGCAAACTTCACACAACCTTGTCCATGCTACCTAGAGAAAGGAGTGCCATATGCAACTACTCAAAGAACTAAAGCTGAGAGCACAGTACCTGGCTGTAAACTAATGTGTACACAGTGTAGGCGATCAGGGGATATGGAGCTAGAAGCAAACTGGAAGCTAAGTTTTGTCAAGTAACATTTTCCACTTTCACCTGCTAAAGCTGCTGGACAAATCAATTATTTGATCATAAGTACCCTTTTCTCATCTTCTTGGGAAAAAAACCAGCATTAAACTTTACAATCATCTTAATCATCAATGGTGATTGCATAGTGGACCAGCTCTTTCCTCATTCTACTTTATAACGCATGTCCTGGTAAATTATTTTTATGATTATTTTTATGATTTTTTTGTACTTGTATCTTAGTCTGTGCTTTGGACTTCTGAAAATCTTGTTACCCTGAGGTTATAAACTCAGATTATATCCCATGTTTCACTTCTATTCCAGTGTTCTCAAACTTTGGAAAACATGCCTTGCAAAGACCTATAAAACACAAGATTCTTTTCTTTAAAGTCTAGGGTATAAGGTATGTATTTTACATACCTTTTGTTGGGATAACTACATGATCAGCTTTCCTCTAACAACTGTTCTGTCAATTGCATTACTCACTCATTTAACGCAGATTCAGCAGCTCATTTCATCAGGCAGAGCCCCTCTTTTCTAATGTATGTTGTATCAGCAGCTGCATACTGACCGACTCCCACTGCTTCTGTATACAAGATCTCTTATACATAACCTCCATGCTCATTGCCCATTCCTGGCATTCTTGCTCTGGCTACTAATCAAACACAATAGGCCCCTTTGTGCTCTCTTGCCCTTTCTCCTCCTCTGAAACTTTTGCTCCATGCCTATATCCAAAGCAGACAGGCCTCTTTTACTTTCTGCATTCCATTACTGAATATCAGGTTAACAAGGTCTTCTTTAACACCTACCCTATGCTAATATTCTTTAAGATAGATGTGGTGTTTCCAGCCACAAAGCAGAGTCAGAGACAGGCACTGCAGCATCTTGGACTTTGTTCTAGACAACATCCTGGGCAGCATCCTGGTGAAATTTTGCTCATGGATGCACTACAGTTATGGTGCAAGTATGTTAGACTGGCATCAATCAAGTTATACTTCTTTAAAATGTGAATTTTCTGGCTTATGTTATTGTTGACCTGGTAAATTATTAAAAGTGACTCTTTCAAAAATCATGTGCTTTTACACACATGCTTTTACACATACATATATGCATATGTATTTCTTGCAGTATTTGGTTTTCTTGTGGATTTCTCTAAACTTTGGCTGTCAGTATAATCTTTTAAGTACCATCTGGTCAGGTTAATATGTGTAAGGAATACAATTGCACAGTGCTGATAGGAAACCAGACAGTGATTCCTGCATTTCCTAGCTGAATGATTTTGTACCCTACTTGAAAATGACATGACCAAGTCCCCATCATGTATTTGGTGTAAGGTATAGAACATTCATAAAACTTTTAGAGCAGTTCCATAGTAACAGAAAAACATAACAGTCACCCTCCTAAGTAATTATTTACTATTTTCTGTACAGTTCCTTTTTCACATTCTTTCATACAGTGTTTTCATCTGAAATTTAAGAATAGAGTCATCTAGACTACACTAGAGCATTTTGGTTGAAAGGGACCTCCATCCAGTCCCAACCGCGTGACCACTTCAGAGCTGATGGAAAGTTAAAGCATATTGTTAAGGGCATTGTCCAAACAGCTCTTAAACATTGAGTATTTTAAAAAAATTAAATTGCCAAATAAACAATGAAAACTTTCCATTAATATGAAAACTGCTTTCAGTGAAAATACTAAATCACTGAAATCTCCAAGTGATTCCTCAACAGGCTTTAAAATTCAGTTTTTGCCCTTTGTGTAATAGAAGAATCAGAAGGTTCATTTTTAAAATTTAAGTGTTATTTCAAGCATTTTTATAGAAAAGATACTGCTTTCATCACTCTCCCTAGCCATGTGTTTCTGGTACTTCTCTTTTGCATATATTAATGGCATTTATGCATAGCTAGATGAGGGATCTGATTTAGCCAGACATGACCCTGCAAAAATTGCTAGATTTCAATCATGTTGTATTAATGCCACTGAACAACAGAGGGGGGATATATGATCAACAGTGAGAGACATTCCTTTTCAGCAGTAATTTGAGTTGAGAGTAGCTTGAGCCAGTCATGAAACCATATCCTGAGAGTGAAGAGTGAAAACAAAGTTTCATAAGCTGTACCAAAAATAGTGTCTATTCGTTGTTCAGTGTACCCTACATATAAAGGTTATACAGAACGTTAATTCAACTGAGAGCCTGGACAAGTGCTTCTTTTTAGTCATTTCAGTGATACTTTACAGAGTTTAAAATCAAGCACATATCTGAACATTGCCATTCAATTATCAGAATAATTGCTTTCATCTTCCGAAGTGATTTAATTTATGACCTAAGGAAGTGTTTGATAAGTATACCTTTACTAGAAATAAACATTCTCTGTGTATGTACTCTAGATGTATCCTGGAAAGATGCAGCATTTGTTAAAACACAGTACAATATCTGTTTCATTTTAGATCCAGTGTTATATTGAACATCTCTCAAATATTGTTTTGATTTTCTATCCTTTTATTTAGAAGATACAGGCATAGTACCAACACAAAGATAATATTGCTACATATATGATTTCTGTTCTCTTATTAGTCTTTTCTTCTGTTAGCAAATCGAAGTAGCCACAGTATACAATTTATGCTTTCTTTAGTAATTTTGATATCTCTATATAATACAAAAGGACACCTTTATTTCTCAGAAAAACCCCACCTTCAGTCCTTCCAAAAACCTGCAACAAAACTGTTGACGTTAATAATGCTTCAGACTGATAGATTGATGTGTACATGGCCAGGAGCACCATGACCCAGCACAGCACTTCTGTATTAATAAGACATGAAGTCAGACCATTTATCATTTTGTGTAGCCAGCACACAAATTAGAGAACAGCTTGCCAGGATCTCATTACTTTGTTTTTGCCATAGTTGCAGAATAGATAGCTTTGAAACCTTCTTGTGCTCTGCTGTGACATGCGAGCATTCATGTCATGGCGACCCGACTGAGTTTTTCAGTTGTGTACAGTGCTGACTCAGGTGCCTTAAGTGTCCTAAACAATTTGCCAAGCAGCAGACTCTTCTAAATGAAAAAAAAAAAAGGAAAACTTCATAAAGACATAATCACTGACAGTTACCACAGGTGTAAGATGTTCAGCAGTGCAATCAGGATATGAAACTTGGGGAGTCATTTACTGTAAGTCACTGAGGAGCACATGCTTTCATTACGGTACAGTATGTTTTTTATTACATATTTTCATGATGAAAAATACTATTTAATTAAATACTGTTTTAAGATAACAAAATACTGTCTTAAAATAACATGCTCTCACTGTCTAATATTGGTTACTCTTCAAATATTGAGAGACATTTTGCAGACAATATTCATGTTTTAAATATGTTAATTTGTCTGCATTTTCTCTACATTGTAGTAATTTACTGTCTTTGGGGTGCGGGATAGTCCTC
The DNA here is from genome assembly GCF_009829145.1 of Chiroxiphia lanceolata. Lineage (NCBI taxonomy): Eukaryota > Metazoa > Chordata > Aves > Passeriformes > Pipridae > Chiroxiphia > Chiroxiphia lanceolata. Next base: position 102,655,336 of record NC_045639.1, read on the forward strand.
AGGAAAACTTTGAAATACTAAAAAAAAAAAGCAGACAACTTGAATTTTTAAACTCTTAAAGAAGACAGCTCAGATCTCAAACTGCTAAGTTCAGTTTCTTAATTAAATTTGAATTTTGTGGTGGTACTTTTAACTAAAAATACTTATTTAATGCTTTTGGCTTGTATATTTATGTTTGTGAATGTTTCTTATTTAATGTATTTTCAGCATATAATACATGTGCAGTTGATCTCCTGATAGAGTGTAACCTGAGGTTCAGATCTATTTTGTAATGTGATACATTCATCTAGAAATGTATCTGCTATTCACAGCTGGTGAGGCATATTTTAGGCTGCTCCCATTGTATTTGTGTCCCCTCTTTGTTCATTAGTTGGAAAATATGATCCAGATACAGTGTAGTGTGCTCTTCTAATAGAAATCAGTGATACTGTTTTTCAAGCAGTGAGGCCATTTGCTGTAAATGAGGTAAAGCCTCTGAACCTGTGCACTCTGTGTGTATCCTTGGAGAACTGCCACAGAGACTGGCTCTGCCTCTGCTGAGAGACAGAGACAGCTCCAAAGTGTCCTTAAGCCATACATCCCAGCTACCATGCACAGGAGACCCCTGCTGCACTGCTTCCAGGAATGAACCTGGAGGGGTAGGCTTGGGGTAAGGAAAAACAAAAGTCTGTTTTTGAGGATGGCTCAAAAGCTAACCTGTACAATCAATGTAACATTACTCTTTGTAGATTCCTTTTGGATTCAGTAAAGATTCTCGGAAACAGTTACAGCACCTGTAACCAGAAGGAAGAATAATATGCTCCAAGTGCTGATTTCTTAGAATTTCCTTTGGAAAAAGGCATTTCAAGATCATCTCTCTCCTGGCTTGCCAGTCTACTTCCTACTGCTTTACTCTAAGATCTCAAGTGGTTGTACTCAAAGGTACAGAACAGATGTCTAAGACAATTCTTGGAAAGAGAATTGTGTCTCTTAGGTAATAGTGAGAGAGCCTTTGCACGTATGGAACTGGAAAAGGGAATGATCCAGACCTGTACAACTCAGAGATAATTTTTTACTAATTTTCCAGTCACCACTTTGATCATTGCTTCCTAGCACTGATTTGTGGCACCTCCTTCCCTCCCTTTCTCCTCCTCTATTTGGCTTCTTCCTGCTGCTTAACAAGCTCAATTGGTTTTATGTATGTAATTCTTTTTATTTAAGAGAGTTTGAAGGTGGTCTCTGAAAGAATTGCTTTCATCCAAAGCCAGGAGCTGATCAAAGCAACACACAAAAGCCAAATGTGAGCCAAGACAGAGCTGCCTGACCAGCCATAGGGTCAGGGTTCTGTGCCAGAGAAACAGTAAAACATATCAGCTTGAAGCTGCTGATAAGAGATTTTCTTCTAGTAATACCTGTAAAGTTTATGATATCCTTTATGAAAATCAAAGAAATCTGCATCAGAGTATGACTTTGTCCTGAAGAGAAGAATATGAAAGCATTTATAGGATGAAGCGCCACTGCCTAACTGCGTTTATTGCCATAATCCTGTATTAGGCTCAGTCTGCACTATTAATACAACACTGGACTATCACCCACCTCACATTTACTTTTATGATAAAAGTGGCTCCTTAGCCCAGTTGTCAGGATATTAAAGAATGACATGTCTATGAAAAGAAGGTTCACGCTAAAACAAAAAGCAGCTAAATGAAAATCAGTGTCATCATGATGTCTGAAAGTGGATGTCCAGTGAAAATTACAATTAAGAAATAGGTCAATAACAGATGTTCAGACATCTTTAAAAAATCTAATTAAGATTTCTTTTGAATTCTTTTACAGATTTTTGTAAGGCATCAGTCCCAACATTGCTTATGATTATGATTTTTTTAAAACTTTAATAGTAATCCATGTATGGCTTTTCACAAAGGATTTTCTGCTATGAGCAATTTGAACTTTGACATTTTTTCTTCTGTATTAAAATAAGCCAAAATATTGTGTCACTTTAACACAAAACATTACTTTAAATGAATGTCTCGGAAAAATTCAGCTCTGTTTTGAGAGTAGGCATAAAAGTTACTAGGGTGAAGGAAGTTTAAGTTTTCTGTAGTCATAAAGGAAGACTAAATTATGTCTTAAAACCAAAACAGCCTTTCATCCTTAAATAATTAAAGGAATCCAATAGCAATTGGAGTTTTCTATTTCCCCAGAAAACTGCAGTGTAGGCTGTCTCAGCTTAGCTTCCCTGTCACTAAATTTCCAACATGCCTTAGTCCGGATCTCCCAGCATAGCTGTATATTTTAATGGGTTTGTGACAACTTAGATTGCTCTGAATTTCATCAACTTTATTTTTTTGGTTCAATGTAAAGTTGAGTTTGTATGAGAAGTTTTTTTGTGTTTTTTCTTTTTTTTGTAGATGTATCAGGAAATTCTTTTACCTTTTTCTGTTGAAAATATTCATTTGCCTTTTTTGCTACTTTTCCCTGCATGAATTGTAGCCTTTTCATTGAAAAAATGAATACTCTGTCCTCAGAAGTAATGCTTATTGGTTTGCAGTTGAAAAATTTCAGCAAAAAATAAGAACATGCTTGGGTTTAGATGAAGTTCTCTTTACTGTGGCCAAAGTGGATGAGAAATAATTCCATATTAAGAATGATCAGAATGATTAAAAAATTTGATTTCTTATCTACCTGAAGGAAAAAAGAAAGCAAAAGCTTTTTAATAGTGTTTTTATTGAGATGGTTTAACATTGATTTGTCCAAGTTTGTTTTCATCCCTTTTGATATATATCAGTTAAGAAATGGGCTTAATTTTTCAATAGGTGGGGGGAATTTCCTATGTTCGATTTTACTGCAGTGGTGTCCGTATGAATCTCTGCGGCAGTCTCCTGAGAATAAAGACAATTCCCAGTTGTCTACTTCTACTGTGAGGGACAGAAATGATTCCAGTGATTAATAGAAGCAATTTGGCTTGGAATCTAAAGTTGCCAAAAACCTTAGTGATATCTTCCCAGTTCCCACTCTTCCCAGTGCACTTGAAAGCTCAGCATCTCTCGATCAGCACCTCTCATTCCAACATCCTGTTGCTTGGAAACATGAATCAGAAGAGGAAGTCATCTCACTGTTAATGCAGGACAAAATCCATGTCTGTAATGAGCCAGATTTTCAAAATCAAAAGCAGACCTCAGATAAAAATTAAATGCAAATGCGAAAGAAAGAGAAGAGGTAGAGAGATCTGAGTAGTCTTCTTGCAGCATATTCAATTTATGGAAATAGCAGCAGAATTGTTCTTGGCTGTATAAAGGTGGTAGGATTAATTCTCTGTGATCTGTCATCAACTTTAATCAGAGTCTCTATGTTTAATCATGAGGTAATTTCCAAAGTGGCATTATTAGGAAGCCATTAAGTTTAATCTGGACTGGTCTGTAGATAACATTTCTCATATAATTCCACAGGAGATACAGAAGTTTTAAGATCTGGTAACGCAGAGAATGAGCTAAAATTTCTGGCAAAGGTAACTGTGGTTTTATTTAAAGGTTTTATGTTGCCTTTAAAATGTAATGGCCAAATGGGTTCTAGTGAACTGCCAAACTTTATTCATATATGAAACACAGAATGACTAGAGACTCCTCAATCATCTGTCAGCTTTACTGCTGAGGAATAAATTACTTCCCAGAAGAAATGGATTTCAATCAGCAGATCTATAAGTGACTACTGATTTTATTCTTGTTGGTATGATAGAGCTCAGCTCAACAGGGGATCATAATTTCATTTCTTAGCATCTTTTGAAGCTTGAAAGGTTCTCTTTCTGAGTAAGACTAACAGAAGAATTGAACCCTTTTTTAAGATTCTGGTGAAAATAATTTTGGTAAAACATTGGCCTGGAAGTGATCTCAAATGAGGAAATGTTTCCCACACTCCAGTATTATATCATACACATCAGTCTCCTGAGCCCTTTTTTCCTCTCTCTTACTGCCAAGTCATTCTGGCAGAACAGTTTGAGGAAACAGATTTGACTTCAAGTAACTAATATTTTTTTGAGAAATTGGCAGTAGTCCACCTGTCTACTGTGCCTGTAGGTGGCTTTGTGCTGACTAAGACAAAGCTTTGTAAATTATTTTTACAAGTGATAATTTCGTGGTACATGAGCAACTAGGTTGCTTTCTGGAAGAATGGCTGTCTTTGCCCATATGAACTACAGATGGATTACTAAATTAAACAGCTGCAGAAAAAATTCCTGTGTACCAGAAATCAATTTTCTGTTGTAATGTCTTGGCATGGCTCTGGTGCTTCCACTCACTCTTTGCAGTAGTTCCCAGGCACACTCTAGGAGTAATGCTGGGCCAGTGACTGTTCCCAAAAGGCATTTTGGATGGAGTAACCTTATTTTGAGGTTAATAGTAAAGACATAAACTATAATAGTATACTGAGTCTTGTGGAGGATGAATATCAGAGTGTCTTATAATTCTGCTGAATCAAGAATTTTATACAACCCATGGGAATAGATTTACCACACACTATCAGTTTTACATATGACAAATGTTAATATATAAGATTAAAAATAATTTATTCTTCAAAATCCAAAGTTAGAGACAACACTGTAGTTACAGATAGCTTCATGGAAATAAAAGAGTAAAAGATGATGTCTTGTGGTTGAACTGAATCCATGAGGAATATTTTGCAGTATGTATCACAACCATTGAAGAGAATCAGTTTTGTGCTGTCTCCAAATTTATTTTTCTTCTTATAGTTACATTTACATAAAAATCCCTACCTTAGGACTTTTTTCTTCTTAATTAGACTGATATATTTAATACAAATTTTAAAGAATTACTAGAGATTTTACCAGACTTTACAAGTATTGATGGATTTTGAATGTTACTGGATGAATATAACTCATGTTCAAAGGGCATCCAGACAAAACCTCTCATTTTATACAAGTGATAAACTGTCTCTTGTCACAGCAATAACAAATTCTTTTTGGAGAGCTTGGGAACATCTTACTATTTTCCTCTTAGAAATGATACAGTAGAAATTAGTCTGTTAAACTATTTCAAAAGTATGAAAGCTGGCTGCTCAAACTGGGAAAACCTATCTATTGCTATACAGTTTTGCTGGAAGGATTAATGTATTAAAGTAGCAATGTCAGTAATATTTTATAATGCAAACAATTTGCAACTTAATATGAAACATTTCCTCCTGTAATAATTTGTAGGTTGTATCTAAGGTTGAATTTCTTAGTAATCAACTGTGTCTTCCTAATTTTCCACTTAAATACCTTGATTATTTTTTCAAACCTTCTTAACACAACCCACATATATTCTTTAGTTTACTCAGTTTCTGCTAAGGGCAGACTTTCTTTATCAGTCTATTCCAATGGGAGTTGTCAAAAGCCCTGGATTACTTTCTATGCTCTAAAGCCCATAGTGTGCCTTAGGATACTCAATCTGTCCTAGGTATAAATTTGTCCACAATTGCTATGCCAGATCTTCAGTCTTCACAAAAACCCTAATGCTCCTCACTGCAACTAAGAAGTCAGTAGTGTGTCACCCTCTTTGTTCCACTGTGCAAAAGATCTCCCTCCAAGATCTGGGTGATGGGACTGTGTGTCCTCCTGCTGTTGACAATCACCCTCTGTTACCATGACCAGTCACTGTCATGCTTTTGACTTGGGTATTGCCCTTGTGGCTGAGAGGGAACTCCTTTTCTAAATCACAGCAGCTGGAACACAGGCTCATAGTGGAATAGTGCAGGTTTTTTTCAAACCCTGACTAGCTGAACTGCAATTGAACTTGAAGTTGACTCTATATGTGACAGACCCTTAAGAAGATCCCTACTTTTCTTAGTCACGTAATCTCTGTTTTCACAGGAATCCTGACAATTCCTTGTTTGGAATTCAAAGAATGTTCCCTTTCATGACTAACACACTTCTGCACTCATTTTCAGATGTCTGGACTTGGCAGCTCTGTTTGCCAGCTTAGGTTTCCAAGATGTTGGCCTGACCTGCTTCATTTGTATCTGCAATTGTTTCTTAGACTTCCAAGTTGCTCAGAGTGATTTTTGTCTTTTTATTACACTTTTATGCAACTCTTCCAGGTTCAACCTTTTCCGTTTTTTTAACCTCTTTATATTGGCAAGTATTTTTCCCTGCATGCTCTCCATGGAAACTGATGATGTGATAGAGAAGAGGTGCCCTTTGATTTATTAGTGGATGGGGTTGAGGGTCATCCTTTCTGTGTCAGTGTGGTTTTGGTTTGGTTTTATTTGTAATAGATCTGGTCATCATCTATGTTCATGTCTTGGAATTTCACAAGCATTTTAAAGTTTAGCCTGTGCCACCCACTGGTATCCAGGAGAGACACAAATCTGGGCGAGGGACGCTGTGTTCATTGAAGCAGGAACATAGGACTCAAAGCTGTGCTTCCTGATGCCACAGAGTCAGCAACTGACAATTCAGATACCACAGTCTGAGCAGCTTTAAAGAAAAAAGGGGATGACAACCATCGCAGAGTTAGCAGGAAATGGCTTCCCCCCTTGCTTGCTTTGGAGAAATAATTTCTCCTGCAACTAAGAGTCATTGGGACTCTGAACAGCAAAGGCTGATGCTGGCAAAAAAACTCCTGGAATGCCAGTTTTTCATTTCCAGTTTATGTATGTTTGTTGATGAAAAATGGCTATAAAATACTTATCACATATTCCCAAATAGGTTCTTGGATTTGTGATTGTGTTTATACTGTGATTGTAAGATCCCACAAGCTCACAAGAGCTTACAAATCTAAAAAGCATATTTTTGTTTCATTTTACCAACCCATTCACAGAATTAAATAAGGACCCCAATGAATAAACAAACATGCTTGTGTTGCAAAGTATTTCAGGACCTGCCTCTTGCACAAATAATTTAATCTTAACCGATTGCTTATTTGTAACATCACATTGATGGTTTCTGCCATCCTTGGGGTTAAATACAGAGTTTCTATTTTGAACACCAGCAGGCTCTAAAAATCCTGAGCAAGCATGTTAAATCCCTGTAAATGGTATGTCTATTTCTTTTCCTAATAAACTATACAGAATAATAATTGACTGTGTCTGTGGAATAGAGTTTATAAACAGAAATATTATAGTGTTTTCTGATTCATTGCAATGAGATCCAGATAGTGATTGGTAGAGCAACTAAGCCTTTATTGCGTAAAGCGGTCCACATGTCTATTCATCTGATAATGCTTTTGAGCTGTCTCAGAATATTTTGTATCACTCTCTATGCATTTTAAAACTCTCTATCTTTCACATGCTTTACTAAATGATTTAAAGAAGTAAATAAGTTTGAAAATCAGGTAGACTAGTCTGCTTTGCAAGGTCATGTTTAGAACAGGTAGAATCCAGCCCTTTTTAAGACAGGCCTCTGCCACAGCAGTCAAACTTTTGGATATTCCCTTTGTGTTGTATCAGGGTTTTTTTTTTAAGTGCAAAAAGTCTCTTAGATGTTATCCTAATTTTTCATGTTTTGGCTCTGTATTTAAATAAAACAGTCAATATAAAATAGTGTGTGGAATAGATGATAGCTGAATACTCCTTCCATTCCTGAAAGTGTAACTTCAAATATTAACATGTTGAGAGCATGTTCATACATGTAGAACCACATTGTGCTTGTCCCTGATAGAGATGGGTCCCTGAGCCTGCAGATGCCTGCAATGTAACAGGAGAAAACATGAGTTCATAATACGGGAAAGAATTTAAAAGAGCAAAGAATTAAATGGGTATCTGTCAGGCGTTTTGATAATTATTTGTCTTTGTTACATTAAATATAAAACTTCATTGTAACAAAGACAAGTCCAATAATGGTTAAAAGGTGGATTAGAATTAGAACTAAACAACTTTTAGTGCTCTTGTGTAGAAACAGCATTTAATATAATTCATTTCAGAGCCCGACCTTGCTAAAAGGTCGGGCTCTGAAACCTCTGATAAAACTTCTTAAGGATACTGCTGACGTCAGGCTTTCCTTGTTGTCTTCAGCTGTGTTTGGTGTACAGGGAAGCTGTACTTAAAACAAAAGGACCCAGAGCGTTCCTATCAGTGTGGAAGGGGAAATGTAATGTGCTTTCTGTGTTGGAAGAGAAGATGCACCCTGACTTCCGTATTGGCACTGAACATCACTTACAGGTTTTGCAGCTTCTCATTTGCCCTTCACCAGGTGGATACATCAGTACTACTCACTGCAACTTTCTGTTTGATTTTGTGTATATATATGAATATTTTGTCAGTAATGCCTGCTTTTAATCCAAATCATCTTCTTAAATACTGCCTGCATTGTTTTATAATTATTATTGTGCTTCTATTAATATTATATACTTATTATATCACTGTGTTATATCAAGTAGTATTAACACGTCTCTATACAGTATTAACATGATACAAATAAGTATACAAAAATATGATCATATATGTAAAATATGCTTTAAAAGGTCATAAAAAGATATTCAAATTAACAACATTTTATGTTGTTTCTTTCAAACCCCTTTTTCCATGAAGAGCAGTATGTGGTTTCACAGTAGTTTCCTTCTGCTTGACTGATTCTTGCAGGATGCTTCCCAACACGCTAATTTCCCTGTGCTGAGAAGGGGCTGTTCAGTGTTTAGGAATTACTGCCACAAACAGGAAGCATTTCATGCTTTCTATTCACAGTTACTTGAGGAGGGAAAGGACATGGGGCCCAGGGCAAGAGCTACTTTGTAATAGGAAAAGAAGGCTGACATGGCTTTTGGCTATACCAGTTCATTGTGTTCCCTGTGGAAAGTAGGCAGCAGTTAAGTATGTGGGATATTGAGCTGGAATAGACTGTCTGCTCAATGACAGAATGCATAAATTATATGGTTTCACTAAAAATAAAGTCCTAATAAATAAATGCAGTATCAAATAGATGATTGATTCTGTCTCATTCTAAAAAAGAAAAAAAACCCAAAACCACCACAAAAACATGTTTACAGGGAAAAATACTGATTGGAGTGAAAAGGAAAAGTTGTTATATTTCATAAACTTTGAGTTACAGCAATGCTACATTATCTATGAGACAGCACCTCTAAAATGTATGTGGAATTGCTTTAGCCAGAGTGTTCAGCCATTATGGACCATGCAAAGATAAATACACAAAACTGTGCTATTGCCCAGATCCTGTAACATTTATTATGTTCAAATAATTTAAAACAGAAAGTCTGTTTAACAATAGATTCCTGACTGCTGAAAATGCATCTAGTCAATTGCTGTATAAACCAAGGAATTACTTAAATCAGATTTCTAGCCACATTTTCAAGGTGATAAGGCTTGCTGCCTTTCTGTGGAATTGCAGAAAGCTGTTACTTTTGGATAACTTCCTGTAATTTACCAGCAGGATCTGCTTAGTGACTGCTGCAGTCAATGTTCTTTTCCTTTGCCTTTCTTTGTGGACAATGAAGCGTCTCTCTTTCATGAGAAATGTTGAGCCTGACATCAGCATGCAGTGATTGAGTTCTGAGTGCTTAAATTGTAATTTTTTTTTTCTTCTTTTCTCTTTTACTATCTTTTTTGAGAAGATGGGAAATTCTTACGCTGGTCAGCTCAAGACAACACGGTTTGAAGAAGTGTTGCATAATTCTATTGAGGCCTCTCTCCGCTCAAACAACTTAGTTCCCAGACCAATCTTTTCTCAGTTGTATTTGGAAGCTGAACAGCAACTGTCATCACTGGAAGGTAGGAAATAATGGAATTTCTGTTTCTGCTCAAAGCCAGTTCTGCTGTTTGCTCTCCCAAGGCTCAGCATGCACATTTCAAATCATAATATGGAAAAACATACGTTTATATTTGTTTTCTTTTTTATTCAACATATCTATATGTATTAGAATGGGGTTAAAAATAAAAACTGCTTTTTCTTTTATTCTGACAAAATTAGGCCACTTGCTTGCTCAGATTTATCTATAGACTGAAATTGAAGTACTAGGAATTTTTCCATTAAATTTGTGGAGAACTCTTTGGAGATTTGGAACATAAATCTGTTATCCTATAATGTATCATGTGCTGCTGAAATTTATGCAGTAAATGATAGTAAACACATGATAGATTTTATAATAAAACAGGCATGCTAAGACTGATTTTCAATATGCATAAATACAGCAGAAATATTTTTTAGCTTTTGAGATGGTTTTTAATTACTTTGAGCATAGTATTTGTACTTATTCTGTGGCTTCGAAGGTAAAAATTTAGGATGTGTAGTCTCACAAACCCTGCACGAGTTAGTATTGAACAGATATAGGATTTCTCACTGAATTTGTGTCTCTGTTTAGAGAAGCCTGCTTTCTGAGTTTCATTTGCTCTTTTTTTTTGGAAGTAGTATAGCTCAAATTAACTAGATGGATCTGATAAGCAAACTCATGATACAATTTGGTCTGTGTTCTTATATGTAGTGGTCTCATGGTTTCCAGTCAGTTTACTGGTGTGTGCATAACATTGGCATGTTGGTGCAAGGTTATATTTAATAATTTGATTATTTAGTCATTTATCTCATGAGGGTGACGTTTCATGTCTTTTGTCCATGTCTGCATCCCTGTTATACTTTGCTACAGATGTAGTGAGAAATGCATAATGGTTAACAATCCACAGTAACACACAGACACACACAAATCAGGCCAAGAAGCAGTAAAAGTAGTTTACACAGGTTAAACTCTTTGCTGTTACCTCATGGTAATAGCTGAGAAGACATTTCTTGAAAAAAAAATCTGTTCACACATCATTAGTCATTTCCTCTTTTTTTCTTTTTTTTTTTTTTTGGCTAATATAGGACATATTAATTAATATACATTATTTGTTTAAACATATATGCTGCTTATTCCCTACACAAAGTGATTCTTCTATCAAACCCTTCCCCATAAGGATTTCATAAAATCTCCCATGGCAACCAACTTTGATGTCAAAAAATTGATTATGACATCAGTTGGGAAAGGTGCCACAGGAGCAGATGCATTGTTCAGGAACAAAACTGCCATTTCACACTTCTGTAACTTCTTTCTTTCAAGGCTCTCAAAGAAGTTTCCAAAAGTTGAGGGCCTGTTTTCTTTGTAGTTAATGGAAACAGAATTGAACTGTAATTAAAAGTCTCATAACAACCTGGCAGAGAACATTCCTTTCACAAAGTTTCAGACAAGGGGAGTTCTGAAGGGACCTGTAATAGAGTGTTGCCTAGATTGTTCCTCAGGTGGGGGAGGTCTGCAAGCTGGTCTCATGTACGGCAGCCTTGTCATAAATTGAATTTTCCACTTCCAGCTACACGAATCCCTATGCTCTGAGGACCAGGAGGCATCTGGAGCAAAGAGACATCCTTGGGGGCTTGTGCAAGCCCCCAGTCTCCCCTCTCAGTGTTGTCTTGCCGTCACACTGGCGCTCTGACATGGGGATACACTCGGACTATCCTTGGTCATAGCTGCCCCTTGGTCCTCAGTACAGCAAGTGTTTCCCTATGGTCAAGTAGACATGATGTAAATATAGACAATGTAGAGCAGTGGGTCAATGCAAGCCAAGTGTTCTGGCTTTCCATTTTACGGATAACACATTATACATGTTCAAAACAGCATTTGGCAGCAAAGCCAGCCACTGGTAAATAAAGCTGATTTTTGCATATTTGTCTGTGATGATGTTACAATATCAAAATTTCTAGAAAGCCTTAATACCGAGTGTGTAGTGAGGTTAAGAAAAAAAAAATCAGAAATGTTTTTTTTAGCTTTATCAACCACCTGTGGTAACTTGTTGTTTATGGGTTTATATTTTTTGTTTGAAAAACTTTTTTCTCCTTTTGATACTTAAATGGCCATCTAAACCAGAAAAAAGTACCTAGCCAGTGATACTAGCCTAATATCATTACATATCTGTTGTGATAGTTTATGCCTAAAATGGAATCACAGAATAGAATCATAGAATCATTAAGGCTGGAAAAGACCTCCAAGATCATCAAGTCCAACCTTTGACCGAACAACACTATATCAACTAAACCATTTCCATAACCAGTTGTTTCTTGAACACCTCCAGGGATGTTGACTCTACCACATTCCTGTTCCAATGGTTAACTGCTGTTTCAGTGAAAAAATTCTTCCTGATATCCAAGCTGAACCTCCCCTGGTGCAACTTGAGGCCATTTCCTCTTGTCTTATGACTAGTTACCTGGGAGAAGAGGCCCCACCTGGCGACAGCTTCCTTTCAGGTAGTTGTAAAGAGCAATAAGGTCACCCCTACACCTCGTTTTCTCCAGAATAAACAATCCCAGCTCCCTCAGCTGCTCCTCATCAGACCTGTGCTCCAGACACTTCAGCAACTCTGTTGCCCTTCCCCTCACCTGCTCCAGCACCTCAGTGTCTTTCTTGTACTGAGGGGCCCAGAACTGGACACAGGATTCAAGATGTGGCCTCACCAGTGCTGAGTACAGAGGGACGATCAGGGCCCTGGTCCCGCTGGCCACACTGTTCCTGATACAGGCCAGGATGCCATTGGCCTTCTTGGCCACCTGGGCACACTGCTGGCTCATGTTCAGCTGCTGTCAACCAGCACCCCCAGGTTCTTTTAAAAAAATACTTCAATGAGTATAGTTTTCAAGTCTACGCATTCTAGATTTGAAAAAAACCCAGGCATATTATAAATGTATGCCTTTAAAGTAATTTATGCAACTGTATTAACCTATAAGATTATTTGTAGCTATGTAAATTAAAGTGCCATCAAAGCTGGCTTAGACATAATGTCAGATCTCCTTGGCTCCAATAATAGTATGTTTTCTTTCATTCTGATGGGGTTTTTTTGTTTGTTTGTGGGGTTTCTGTTTGTTTTGGTTTGGTTTTGTTTTGGTTTGTTTGTTTTTTGTTTGGTTTGGGTTTTTTTGTTGGTTTTTTTCCCCCCTTTTTATTATTATACGTTCTCTCTCTTCTCCAGACCTGGCAAATTCATGTAGCACTTAAATTACTCCAAAAACATTATCATTATTTAAACAAACCTCTAGAATTTTCATTTCTTCAAAAAGCCTGCAGTTTACTGTGGACTCACTGGCTGTACATTTCTAATGAGGATCTTCTAAACTCATCTTTATTTTCTTAGCATTTTTTGATTGCAGAACGTATCTGCAAATGCCAGTGAGTGGTCTGGATGTTCTTGGGCCTTTCTAGGAGTGAGCATTAAGAACTCTTTGCAATAGAAGGCAAGGTTATTTGCCTCTACCAGATTTAGATTCCTTCCATACCTCTGTTTGCCCAGTTATTGCCATGTAAACTGCAAATGAAAACTGTGGACTGGATTGCCAGTTATTAAAAGTTGTATTTGCAGAACTTTACTTACATTTAAATTACACCTTAAGGAGAGAAGAATTTTCCATGTGAAATATCTTAATCACAGCAATATAACATAAAGGTTTAATAAATCCTTGCTGAGAACTTAAAAGAATTTCTTAAAGCAAACAATGGTGTTTATGATAACTGCAAATAAATTTAAATTCAATAAAATATGGACAAAATCTTCACAGAATGACTGGTGGTTTAATGGAGCTATATGAAGTTAGATCATCTGACTACCTAGTTCTGTAACATACAAAATGAGGACTGGGGTTCTGAGTCTGCTTTTACCATCATCTTGTCCCTGGTTTTGAGTGCTTGATTGTGTGTTCATTTGGAATTGTTTAAGAACAATGTGGAACAGACACAGACAAACTTTCTTTGAAATTTTGAATTTTTTTTTCTTTGAAGTTTTTTTGAGTGCTTTGAAGAGGCCCTGCTTTAAAAGTAAAATGGAAGCATAAACTGCAGATCTTTTTTTAAAACAAGCAGCAGAAAGCCTAATGATGCCCTTTACATGTGGCAGCAGCTCATGCTTGTGTACCTATTTGCTCTTTTACTCTTTCCACTTTTGAACTGAAAGTGCTGTAGTTCTCCTTTTTCTTAGTCTCCACTTCCATTTTTAGTCTCTTTCTTAAATAACCTGTTATGGTTGAACAAACCTCACAGTTTACCAGTGTCCGAAGGGGAAATACCCACATCGTGTTCTGCTCACTCCATATGTTCCCATTTTCTTGCTTTTCATCAATTTTGGCATCTTTTGGATCTTCTACTGTGCTAATTTAAAGCATAAACCCAGCAAAAAAAAAATTGGTCACTTTTGCTTGCTTAGTTAGTGTTTTGCTGGTTTAGCAAGCTGGGATGGCTCAGTGAAGGCTCCAGTAAGTGTCAGAGCTGGCACAAAGAGGAAGGAAGGAAGGAACTTCATGTCTGGGAGTGTGGGTAAGGAGAGAAGAGCCAGATTCAGCCCTTTTCCATTGCATTTGGATGTTAGCCAAGGTCAAGTCGTAACACATAATTTACCCTTTACTTAAATAGCAAAGATGGAGAGCTTCACTTTTCCCTTTGTTACTTGCAGCATTTTTGTCTTTAGACCATGCCATTAAAAGAATTTTGTTTAACGTTCTGTCCTTAGTTGTGTGCACCAGGAGTGGAGCTTGATGATCGGATACTTAAAAGTAAACATACCCTTCAAATCCTCTTCTGGATTGGAATATGTGTCTTAATGACCTTTACAGATAAATCTTCAAATTACACATTTACTTTCTTTTGTCTCCTCCCTAGTTCTCATTTATCCTGTAGTATTTGTCTAGCTGATTGTACAATAATTTGTCAATAAATAAAAGGATATTCTGAGGAGGGTCATAGGAAAAAGATAAATCCTTGATGATCCACTCTCGGTTTCTGAGTGCCTAATCCAAAGCCATTTGAAGCAAAGAGAGTATGTCCAGTTGGCACTGAGCTTTGGAAGATCATTGCACTGTACTTCATCATTTTTCTGTTTCACGACTAAAAACTGGATCAACAGAATGATGTCAGTGCCTGACTGCTCTTGTACTTGCCCAAGTACAGACAGAAATTTGGCTTCCTGCTGATCTTCAGGCACCTGCAGGCCTTCGCCACCCAATTTTGCCAGTGAAAGCTCTTTGGGTTCTGTTTGCTGCAGGCATGTTCCTACAGACACCTAGAAGCTTATAAGCTTAAGATATAAGCCCCACTGGGTTCACTTAGTGCTTGCACCCTATATCTGTGCTATGTAAAATTTTCCTCAGTCCTGTCCGTAGAAGTGTTGTACCCATTTACCATTTAGTTGCACTCCTGTGCTCACCACATTTGTCTCATTTAACGTGGATGTATCTGAGCCATAAGAGGGGATGGGGTAATTGGTTGCTATGTTTTGCAGGAGCTCTTGTATTACACATGAAAAAAACATTGTCCTGTGGGTGAAGGAAAGAAGCAGCCTCTAGCCCTCTAAAGCCCTCTAAAAATGAAGCTTACATCCTGTATTCCTCTCCAGCATTCAATATTGCCTTCATATTGCCTCCTAGACTAGCACAGTCCGTGCACAGGCTGCTGTGAATCGTCATCCTGGGCATCTGCCTTTCCTTGACATTGTACAGGGAGTGTCAGTGCGTTACACAGAGCTCTGGATTGTGGTAGGAGGCAGGCGGCCTGAGAATTAGGTGTTCTTATTGTTGTATCACCCATGGTGAACCTAGTTTCGAGCAGGAACCATTTTTTCAGTTTCCTGTACAAAATCAAGGACATGGTCAATACCTAATTAATAAAATCTGTACTTGGGCTGTAGCCAGGATGTTCTGAAGGGCTAAGAAGTAAGGACTTTGGGTTTTATTGGCTGTTAATATTCTAAACAAAGGATACAGTTACACTGTTGTGATCAGCAAGAGTTCAAACACTAGAAGTTAGGCCTCTCAAAATTGTGTGGTTAGCTTAAAATAAAGAGATTTAAAAAATTAATAAATTGAGGCTTCTTTATATTTGTCCTTTAGTGTGTTTTACTTTCTCAGGTGCAGCTGAGTCAAGCTTTTGAACTTCTTTTGCACACAAGTTAACAGCTTTATTTTTTTCATGAAAGACATTCTATTATAAGCATGACTGGAAAGTGGAGCTTTAAGGAAACAGCAAATTTCAAGAGTTGGCAAGAGTAAAGTCATTGTCAAGAGGAGAGAATCCAGTTTGCTGTAATACTTTCTGTAACTGGGTCACCCTGTTCATTCATGGGTTTGTTGCCAGCATTTTTTGTTGTCTGAGTCATTTATGCTGTGATAATTTGTAGCAGGCAGCAGAGCAGATAATGAGGAAGAAGAAGAAGAGGAGGAAGAAGAAGAAGGCTCAGAATCAAGTAGTCCTCCTGTTCCTTACCAAATGAAGCCTCCTCCAGAAGGATGTTGCACTACTGATGGTAAGATAACCATGCTATCAGAAGCCTTTGCCCTAACGAAAAGGGTAGGATTGAGACCATTTCCCCTATAATTCATCAGAATGAGATAACCTATATGATACAGAAATTCTAAAACTGTCATTGTTCATTACCTGCCAGATAAAGCTGGATTGCTCTCAGTTGCTCTTACATTTGACAGGGTCTTTGTTCAATGTGTCAGAGAAGCATTTGTTAGAAAGCCTGGCACAAGGACAGAACTTCTGTTCTCTTAGTCACTGCAACCTTTAAAAGGTCCAGTTTGCAGATATGGCATTTGCTGAAATGAATGTGATACTTCTTATTTCTTTATCATCACTCTTTTCTGTTTAAAGTGTACCTAATTTTGTGTAGCTGTAAAAAATATTCAAAACCAAGGAAAAGCCAGTGAAATTCACCAGATATTGAGAATTATTATCTCCATTTTTGAATGTCCAACCTAAGTTATGATGATGTTGTGAATAGTCCCTTAAATATGTAGGTTGCAAAATATCATCAAGAGAAACTTCCCTGTACATTTTCAAATTTTTGTTTGCTTATTATACTGGTAAAATTCTTATGTCTGACCAAAAGGCAGGGAAGAAAATAATCTTTTGGTATGCCTTTGATTTTAGAGGGTAAGACCTTGTTTTTCATTAAAAATATAGGAAGTCCTTTAATGAAGACGGTTGTGAGCATTAAACAAAAAAAGATCTTATCAACTTAAAATAAGTTGCATTGATGTTTTTTCTAGGTTTCTGCCAGGCTGGTAAAGATTTGAGACTGGTTTCAATTTCCAATGAACATATTGAGGTGCCATCTGGGTTTTTGCTTGTTGGTGCGAAGTCACCCAGTTTACCTGATCACCTGTTAGTGTGTGCTGTGGATAAAAGATTCCTGCCAGATGACAACGGGCGCAATGCCCTGTTGGGTAAGTGTCTGTGATTGCAATAAGTGGATTCTTCTGTGGGCTTCAGTTAATAGCTAATTGTTTTTTGCAGAGTGAGTTCAGCAGATGTTGTTTCTATTCCACACCTGCAGTAATGCTCAGAGGTGATGCACAGGAAGATAACAACTCAGAGTTGGCTGTGTTTGCTTTGGAAAGACACAGAGTGAGCCAGTTCATTAGAGATGCTTCATCACCTTCTGTTCAGTAGTCCAAGGCTAAAATCGTTGTCTGACCAGTTTATGTCCTAATTGCTGGAACTGCACATCTGGTAACTGTACCAGTTGAACTGCTGCCTGTCTCTATTTTAGCTTTCCAAATACCGACGTGTACAAACTATAGGTCTGTCAAGCAGAAATTTCAAGGTATTATATACATGTAAACAGTCTAATGATAGTTTGGACTACAAAAAATTGTGACCATTTTGATATGTCTGAGATAGGGATAATCCTCTCCACTGTGTTTGAACAATAGCCTGGGTTCTGGACCCTAACCTATGACTTTTTGCTATTATCACACATTCGAGTGATTGTAAGTTAAAATTTTTCCTAAGTGTGTAATCAGTTAATACTTTTAGTAGATACTTCAATAGCTTGCATTTAACCAATTTAAAAGTCTAAATTCTGTCATAAAATAGGTCCTGTCTATTTTTCTTAGAGTCTTTCTGATTGCCATTAACCTCATTCAAATCAAGCCAAATATGGTAGATCTTCAATCATGTGAATGAATGAACTGAATATTAATGTTATTAAGATAGAATAGGTTTTATATTGGAAAATATCAATATGCAATTTTGGAGGGAGAACTCTTTTTTCAGACACTATCAGATTCTTATGTATTATTTTCTTAGTGAACAAAAAAATTGATGCATCATGTATCCATGCACTGATCTGAGCTTTGAATAGCAAAAAGGAAACATTTGTCGAGTCGTTTAAGAGGATTCTTTCACAATATGGGGAAAGGGATATGATGTGAACTCAGTTGTTATCTCAGTTTGAGCAACTTCAAGGCATTTGGGCTCACAGTGTAGTGTGAAGGTGCATAATGTGATTCTATGTACAGTAATTTCTTTCCTCATGTGATCTTGCAGAGTTGGATTGGTCACAGTGCATTTGACCAGTGATTGTAAAAGAATTAGGAGGGTTGTAAATTACCCACGTGTTGTCATTTTAAAGATAAAGACAGGAATGTTGTACCACTCAAGTCATTCACTGCTACCACTATTAACAGCTTAAGCTCCTTAGGCTGTTAGCAGAGAGGAAGTAGTGTATTTGTTAATTGCATGCTAAACAAGAACAGAAAAAGGCAACAGGAGCATAATTGAGAGGGTTTTATGCTACTTACATCCTCAGTTTGCTTATTTCATATGTTTTAGTTTCCTGAAACCATTTAAATGCTTATTTTTGACTGTTGTTATACACTTAAACCCCAGTGAATCACATTCTTTTGCGGAGAAGTCTAGTAACTCTATAGTATGACTTTTATGTATTCTATAACAAGCTTAAATATAAAAGAACTTATATACTTTAAGATCCAAAGTCCTTATCTCGAAGTTGCAGATAAAATAATGTCCGTGGTCCCTAATCTAATGAAAAAAATTCTGTATCTTACTAACACGAGGATAGCGTGCTATTTGTACAATAGATCATGCTGCAGATAGAAATGATTGTTTGATTCAGGTTTTCATACGCTGACTCAAGTCAAATCAGGGTAAGTAAAATTAGAAGCAGACATGAATAGTCCTGTGATTTCAGACACATAGTGGGATAAAAGACAGAATCATTATTACTTTAAATAGTCTATTACTGTAGCACAGTGACCTCTGCCTGGCAATAGATCTAAATTGAAATGTGTCATTTGAAGAAGGAAACTCCTTTAATGCCTTGCCTTTCAAGACAGCATAGAAGCCTTATTTTTGGTATTCTGAGTTTAAGCAGTTCTCTGTCAACATGTTGGCCTTTTGAAACAGCATGGAAAGTGTTCCCTTCAAGCCTTTGTTAGTGTAAAAGGAAATTGAATTGGATTAATTTTGAATTGAAATGAGCTGCCATGAGTCGGAGTGTATCCCACACTTTTGGTAAGGCTTATTGGTGATACAGACACATAATTTCTTAACCTTTCAACCCCATTGTTTTTTGCTTAATTTCATCCTTTTTCCTCTTAATATGCTGTATTTTTGTAAGGCAGCTGTTACTGAGTTTTTTTCAAACAGTTTATTTGAAGGGAGAAGACCCAATAGTTTCCTAATTTCTCATGGTCTGTCTGCATATGTTTATGAAGATGACTGTGGATTGTACAAAACTTCCAGAAGAAAGTAGGAAATGTCTCAGTAGTTTCTGGTCCAGGTTTTGACTTATGGTCTTGCTCCCATTAGTAACTGTTTATATGCCTTTGGGACATGTGCCAGTTTATTGATTATGCTAATAAGCTGTCCCACCATCAAGGCATATGTGCATCTGATTTGAAAGTCATTTCTGTTGGAGGTTGTTTTGCTTCTTTGTTTTTACCATTGATGTATTATTCCATTGGAAAAAATAAACAAAACATTTTCTGGAAAAGACTATATTTTTGACAATCAGAAAGTTCTCTGTGCCTAGACATGTTCCTCATATGATTCTGTTAATCATATTAGATGACAGGTTTAACCACTCTGCAAAACAGATTCAGCTTTTTACCTTTAGAAAGCTGTTTCTTGGGTTTTATGTGACCTAAATGAATGCTTAGATGGAGGAAGTGGTATGTGATAATGTGCTATTTATTGTTTCCTAATTAAAGCAGCTAACATGTACCACTCCTAAAGGTTTTTTCTTTTCTTTTTGTTGGTTTTTTTTTTTTTTTTCTAATTCTCACTCTTCAGGAGAGTCTCTCATGATAAATAAAGCAGCTCTTCACCCATCATTTTCCCAAAAGACCAAACAGCTGCCTACTTTCCTAGCAGGGAACAAGAAATCATTTTTGGTTTTGTTTTTTTTTTTCCAGTGAGTCCCTGTGGTCAGAATGACAGAGGAAAAGATTAGTTGGCTTGCATTGTGAGCTATATGTAAGGTGAAAACATTGTAGTATAAAATATTGTGGCTGCTTCTTATAAATATGCAATGTTCTATTGGGCTTTTATGATAGTACTGTGTTTCCATACAGTGGAGCTCTCCAGCTTGACCATATTGATTTTATTCATTTTTTTTTGAATTTAGGACTTCAGTCTTCAAGTGGAGTGGTACTAAGTAGGTGGGAAAAACGTGGAGCATTGTCAGTGTTTGTGTGCTTTTTCCTGTGAGTAGAACTGAAAAGAAGAAACACTTGTGCTGAGAAGTTGAAAATATAATCATTTTTTGTTTAATCAAGCTGCCAAATTTCTACCAAAATATTAATGTTAATTAAAAGCCTGTTATTAATTTAAAGAGAAACAGGAAGAAAATTTTCTGCCAATTTATGAAAGATTTAATTATGAAACATTAGATGGATATCCTTCCATCCTGAAGTCCTCTCTTAATTCCTAGCACAAACTCACTGTTGATCCAAAGGAACCATTTTCCCAGTGAGAAGATAGGTCAGGATTCATACCCTTTTGGTCCAAGGTCCTTCTTTGGAGCACAAGGTCCCTGCTGTGGAAGAGCTTTTTAAATTATGGACAATCGATCATTGTGATGTGAGCAAATTCAAGCAAATGCATATGATAAAACACAGATACAGTCGAACACCCTCTGATTAAACAACCTTCACAGGGTAACAGCCTTAAGTCACTACCAAACTCAGCTGGGTATGAATTGGTGACCTAAAGGTGAAAGGCTTTTAGCCCCTAAACTCCAGGCATTGATTTCTAATTCTCTTGTGAAATCAATCCTGTGACATAGATATATTGAGTCACCTCATGGCTGCCCCGACTCCCCTGACCTTTGTCCTCTCTATAATGTATGGAAGAATATTTAATGCAGCTTGTTTATGAAACAAGCTGTGCCCTCTCTCAGCTGCTGCCTCAGGCCATGGCATGTGAAGAGGGCATTCAGAGAAGGAGGATGATGAAATGTTTGGGTTCTCAGTGTTACTCAATCTGCCACATAAAGTGCTGCGAGCAGGGTTGGTGGAGGCCTTCAAGAAGTAATGACTGAACAGCATTTTATTGCACTGGAATTACAAGAGCATATGTTCTATCTGTGATGTCAGGGCTGAGCTGCATTAATGAAGCAGTGGCTGTCATCAAAGTGTCAGTCAGAGGGAACGGGATGGAAGAGGGTGTTGGCAGGAGCTTGCAAGAAAGGACTGAATCTCACTCAGAGGGGCTGGGAAAGTGAAAGATGATAATTTGACTTAAAAGGAAGATTAAAAAATAAACTTATAAAGTGTTCTTCAAGGAATTTTCAAGACAAGCGAACAATTTAGATCTGTTTAATCCTTTCTGGGCCTCACCTGTATGCTATATGTGGTGTAAACTAATTTTCCAGTAGGTGCTGCAGAGTGAAAAATAGGTGGTTAGGACAAAAGGTTATTTCAGGTAGAAGTTACTGCTAAATCTGGTTTAGACAAATGATAATTTACAAAAGTGATCTGAAGACCCAAAGTCTAAATGAAAAGATTTTGTGTTCACTGTCCAGCCTCAGTTGAACAAATGCTTCTACATGTGGTCAAATTGGTGGACACTCCCAGCAAAATGATAAAACCTAAGAAGTGTACATTTGGAAAATGAAAAAGTGTCAGTTTGAAAACACGTAGGGTCTTGTATGTGGCAACCAGGTGAAAATTGCAGTGCTGCTGCTGGTGATGCTTAATGTGCTGTGAAATGGATGGGAAGTTTTTGTTTACTAGCAGAAGCATTTTTCATGATTTCTTAATTGGCATAAAATGCGTGCAAACTCTACATCTTTTTCCACATCCGTTCTAATTTTGTTTCCTTTTGTTGTTGCTTTTATTGCAGCTACTCAAGGCTCTGTGATGTTAGACAGATGCTTTTGTGCTGACTGATATAACACAGAGGATTCTGTGGAGTCATGACTTGTCCTGATTTTATGAGTCATGATGACCTTTATCGTCCTACTGACTAGGATCAGAGAGATAATAGGGAGCTTTCAGTAGTTGTTCCCACTTGTTCCCATGGATACCAGACCACTTTCCACATCAACTTTTTTTTTTTTAAATAAATTCTTCTGAGCCTTTTTTTAAAAAAAAAAAAGGAAGTGCATGGGTTGTAAACCAAACAACAGGTGTTTACCGTGCATTATATTTCAGTATTTATACTTTACAGAAGGAAAAAAGTGTTGACCATTAGTTTGTAAACTTGAGATATGTGATTGAAATAATAATTTTCATAAATAGCTCTTAATTTTGTTTACTGTATTATTCATCCTTTACTCCAGTACTTTTCAATGTTACTGTCTGCATGTTATGTGAAATACATTTCCTTTTTTTTTGCCATGTTTTAATTCACTGGACACACCCTTTCCATTTCAATGTTATGACACATAAAAATGTTCATTAGATGTGATTAAAATGAAAGAAAACATCATGCTTCAAGTCATGTGTAGGGAACAGAGCGAAAATTTCCATGGGGAAGATTATCTTTTAATAGCTCACTATAGGATTTCTTTGTAGATAATAAGTATTTTCAGACAGTTGCATCTACTCTGATGCAAGATGAAAATATCTTAGTACTTTGTAAAACAGACAGAAAAAGTTGTTTAAGAATCTAAAGGCAGCTGTGTGAGGAATGCCCTTTATTTACGATGATAATGACATCAGCACCATGAGTCCCTTGTTGAGGCTCAAGCTGTGTATCTCAGAATGAAAGGAAATGGCAGTATCCCTGGAAATGCCTCATCAAGCCTGAGTACAAAAAGCTTTATGGGGAAGGACTGTGTCTGTTGTGTCTATAAAGTTGTAGACACTTTGTTCCTGTAATCATAAATAGTTTCAACTGCTGTGAAGTGCTGACACAGTCCAGCCATAGTTTGAGAAAACTACTCTATATTAGTAGTCAGGAATGCTTTAGTAATTTTTCCTCTCTAAAAAAGCATCTGTAGTAGGAACTTGGTACTTAAATATGCTTATCTCTAATTAAATAGAATAAATTAAATATATTTATTTCTTGAGACTTAATTGCATGTTTCAGTGAAATTGAAATGGAATTCAGTGAAATTGAATGACATTTCAATGAAAATTGAAAGAGAAGTGAAACATGTACATGCTGTGGTGTTGAATAGGGCTGGGGTTAAGCGTGTGACTCAGTGCTCTTCAGTCCAAAACTTTTCCCAGGTATATAATATAATAAATAGGAATTGTAATCTTTTTCTGGTGGGATAAAATGAAAAATATGGCCCATTTTAATTGTTCTGTAGGTGTGGGGCTGTTTTTTCCAGTCTGGTATCCAAAGTGCAATATACTTTTTGCACAAAGTGCAAATACTTTTTTGGAGGAAGATGTTAATAAATATTTCACTCTATGAAAGAAAAAAACCACAAACCCCCATAATATAAATACAATTTTTTCTTAGGCAAGAGTTGTGTTTGAATGTTATTAATAATGACCCACATATCTCATTGGATTATATGTATTGTTTATTTTATCAGGCTTCTCTGGCAATTGTGTTGGCTGTGGCAAGAAGGGTTTCTGCTACTTTACAGAATTCTCAAATCACATTAATCTTAAACTGACCACTCAACCCAAGAAACAGAAACACTTAAAGTATTATCTGGTCAGGAATGCACAGGGAGCTCTGACCAAAGGATCTGTAATCTGCTGGAAAGGGGCAGGTAAGATAATGAAGCTGTCTTCCTCGAGCTCTGGTTTTCATCATCCAGGCTTAGCTATCATGGAGAGTGGCATCTGTGTAAAACCTAACACACATCAGTTGAAAGAAAGGCTCTTTAAAGCTAGGTGATTGCTAGAGCAGCTGTAAAAAGCCATTGTTTGATCTAATAAGAGGCTGGCATGTCAGAAACCATTGGTTCCTTCATGCCAAGTGTTGTAGCTCTAAGCAGTTCCTGTGTGAAATTATCAAATCAAATATGTTGAGAGTTAAGCAGATGGCACTGTTTTGGGGGGATAAAAAGGTTCTTTTTGTTGTTAAGAGTTCAGAGGCCGGCAGTCTTCAACCAGTACCTGCTCAAGCACCTTGTTCCAACTGCCAGAAAGTTCGGGTCTCTCCGGAAGCACCTCCAGTGAGCCGCTCCCAGCTGCAAACCCCAGTGCTCCAGCTGGGACTCAGCAAACAGGTACTGCCTAGGAGGAAAACATGCTGGGCTTCCACCTGCTCATATTCTTCTCTGCTCCCATATTTGTGTGTACTTGTGTGAATGCAAAGACAAACAAACAAATAGGCATACTGCCACATAGAATAAAACAAGTTGAATGGAATTAGAGATATATTACAAACAAGGAAGGCTTCTCCCTGTCCATTTTCTTCCCTCAGGTTTATATATAAACGGTTAGCAAATAGTAAAATGCATGTTCTGCAGCTTGTTCATATCTAAAGCAAACCAAATTTTTTTAAAAGACCATTATTTTTAGAGTGTTTCTACAGCTGTTGCTTGTCTGGTCACACATGACAACTGTTGCAGGATCCAATGTAATTTCAGCTTTTTCTTCTGATCCAGTCTATTTTATGTTATGACCAGAATCCTGTTTACTGCAGGCATTATATGGACATCAGCTTAAAAACTTCTGAGTTTTTTCTTCTGCTGAGAAAAGTGACTTTAATATTAAAAACAAAACTAAGGATCAGTATCTGTAACTTTTTTATGTTAAAAATTCTTTCTGAGACCTTTATTTTTCTGTTAACTTGACATAAATGAAGAGTAATGGATGATGGAGGCTAGAGTGATCTCTCTGAGCATCTTCATAGTGAAAACACTTCTTTAGTATCTTGTGACGATTACACAGATCCTCACAGGAGAACTAAGGCACATTTGTTGGTAGTTATATACTATTCTCTCTGTGAGATAGAGGTCTGTTAAATAGTTATGATCTGGAATACTGGTGCCCATCCTGAACAAATTAAAAAGCTACATTAATTACGAGCATATTAAGCTTGAGAACACCTCTCTTTTTTTAATGCAGCATCATTAAAAAAAGCTTAGAAAGAGAAAGTCAGATTGGGAGAGAGGCCTAGTAAATATTAGACACCCCCTCTCTTTTAGCTGATTCTTGAGTAAGAGCCACGATCCTGCAAAGAAGCTACAGTTTCTGACATATGCATTTAATTACAGAATCAGATTTTACCCAGGCACTTAATTGGGAGTATGAGATCAGAAATGGGTTCGTTTTATTCAGCATTGCATTCCCTCTTGAGCTGATCCTGATAGTTCCATTAAAATAAATGATCAAGTGATCAGTTTATTATATCAACTGAGCATCTTGACCTAGAAATGTTCAATGTAAATACTCTGGGGTTTTTTTCTTGCCAGCTGCAGCCATAGATCACATCCCTTCAACAGCAGCATTCAGCTCAACAGTTTATAATGGCAAGGAGTCACCTAAACAACAGTTGATGAAAAATAACCTGTCTGCTCTGACAAGACCTTCGGTGTTAGGTATTTGTACAGATTTGTTGTTTAATAACCCTGAACTCTTTATTCCTTGGATATAATAGAAGCATTGAGCAAATAATATCATGATCGTAATTTCATACATGAGTAGAAATTACTATTCCCTTCCCTCTCTGGCCATAATATTGTTTTCTGTGTTAATTTCCAGGAGAAAAATTTTTTTAATATAATTTTCAGTCGCAGTTTTGTTACAGTTCATAATATTAACTGGATGTTTTTCCTTATATTTACAGTTCATTCATTCAGTAGAGGTACAGACCAAATTCTGAATCCAGGTTCTTAAAGAATATGTCAGCTTGCATCAATTTCATCAACATGTTTCATGAGGGGAATTAAGAAAGATTTATAAGTAATCTCTATAGGATAATTCCTGTGTTGCAGTTCACCCTTGGGATGGAGCACTAGACTTGACAACTGGCTCCAAATTCAAGAAACTATCCTACTGTGCCATTATTATAATGATTTGTGTTAATTGTTTTCTGTCAAAAGTGTGTGTCACTGGTTTGTTTAAGGAAGAAAATTAGTCCCCACTATGGCTAGAAACAAGTTGTAGCTCTATTTTAGAATAAGTTTTCCCAAGTTTCCCTACTGGCATCACAGACAAATTCTTTTTCTCTGCCCATTTAGGTTCCTAATCTCTTTTCTCCGTTCAGCAGCACATTATTGCCAATTCATTTCGGATGGATTACTTTCACATATCAATATGTGAAATGCATATCCTGTCAATATGCAGGAAAGAGCACGGCATTGTCAAATAAAAAATCCTTTGTATTACTCTATCTTGTGACTTTTGTCATAACACTACGCTGGGAAACCAAGTGAAAGGATGTGCAGCACAGATGACCAAAGGCTGCCCTCGCGTGGTGAAAGCGTAAGGGACAGGTCATTGGAAACCTGTATGAAAGGGTCTGCAAGGGAGCAGTCATCTTAGAGATTTGTAGGCTTCGGGTTTATCTTTAATATCTTTTCCAACTGTTTTTACATAAAATTCTTATTCTGTCTTGAATCTTATGTGGGACGAACCGTTCTGCCAGGATATACAGCCCTGCCAGTGTGAAACAGTGTTAAGACTTCTTTGTGGTCATGTCCAGAAACAGAAATAGCTCAATCCTGCAAGTTGCTGAGCAATTCCAGGAGGACCGTTGACTGTATTAATTAGAAATTAATTAGAAATACTTGATGTCAGTGGAAGCTCATCATCTCAGGATTTTGCAGGAGCGCACAAGAAGACTCAGGAAATTAATGAAAGAAAATTAAAGAAATTAGTCATTGAGAGCTCCTAGAAAAACTGTGAGAAAGATATGCTTTTACAGACAAAGATATTGAAGCTATATATGGGTAGGAGGAAGGTGTAGAAGTAGTTGGATAGGAGTTAATATGGAGTAACATAAAGCCAAAAATGGGAACCAACAAGAAGTGGCAAAAATCCTGTAAATGGGAAAATTGTTGAAAAGAACTCCTATCTTTATTACTATTACCCTGAAACCCTTGAGAATTTTATTTTGCAGTGTTACATGAAACACTGTGTTGTGTTCAGAAATAAAAGGAACAAAATGCCCACACTGTTGACTTCAAAATATTAATACTTATGAGTATTCTTAGTACATGTCTCGTTACTGTGTCATTCTTAGTAGAGAGTAAGTATTGCTATAAAATAAGTGAAATCTACCTAGATAATTAAGAGTTCTCTGCACCAGAAAGTTTCCAGAAATTTAAGAAGGACACAGCAAAATAAAACTAAAACCACAAAAAATTATTCATGGAGTTGACCCTGTCTTCCACCATACTTGATACATGCAGTCTGTCAATGAATCATTGACAGACCATGCACAAACCTGAATACATTTTATTCTAATATTTCTCTGAAACGTTATTCTTATTCAGGCACATTAACAAATTCAGGACCTCCAAAAAAACGCCATAAAGGTTGGTCACCAGAATCTCCATCATCTACTGAAACTTGGAACTCGCAGCTCAATCCACAGGCTCCAAACAGAATTAAAAATGGTAAGCTGTACCCAAGGTAATGATTTTGTTTGTTTGATTGTTCAGAAAATAATGGTGGGAAAGAGGCCTTATTTTAAAGTCATGTGCAGATTCATATTAGAGGTTTGGAAGGTGTTTGATTCCTCCGTGCTCACCTGGGTGCTTCATTTGCATTGATTTCTTTTTGAGGCTCTGAGCTTAACTTTTCTTAGGATCCAGTCATCAAACCATTGACAAATCCCAACAGATGTCCGTTTTTAGACACCCAAACACCTCTGGAATATTCAAATTAGCATCATAACTCAAGTCAGGGTACTATCCATTGTTTCAATTACTTGTCATAGCATTCTTAGCACTTGGATTTTATAGGCTACATACAGACAAGAGTGACATGCAGTGAAATAAACCCAGTTTCTCCCATAGGTTTTCTTTAATATTGTTTAAATTAAAATTACCATAATAAAGTTATAGTTGAATAAATGTTGAATCTTATTTTTTTCTTTCTTACTATAACGATAAAACTTGTTTAGGATCAGTGAGACTAACTCACAAGTCATAACTATATGTGCAGTGATATCACATAAGTCTCTCTATTCTTGCACTCATATCTGGAACTATTTGTTTATAAGCATTTCAAAATCTTTATGCACGTGGGATGTTCAAGGTTGCAATAACATAATTAGTCCTTCAAGACAGTTATCATGACAGTATGGGTTATAGTAACAGCTTGTGAAATGTGTGATAATAAGCAGTTAATACTCATAGCAAATGTGGCTTTGAGATTATGCTGAACGATTTTTCTTTGAAGCAATCATTACTAGACCTGACTCCAGTAATATATGTCTGAAATCTTAGATGGAGGAAGCCTGTCATCTTTAACCACATTCTGCTTTGGTGGGACCAGCCTCATCTCCAACGGTGGGCTCAGGAGAACCGGTCCTCAGTTCCTGACAACTTGCTGAAATCTGTAAAGCAAAGCCAGTTATTTTCAAAGGTAAAAACTCCAACCCTACAAGGTCCTAAATCTGTTTTGTAAGAGATGTAACAACATGTCCCACTGCTAAGTGCTGCTAAAGCTGTCAGTTTTAAGAGGTTTACTTTAAATGTTTTTGTGTTTAATGCATACATGAGAAATTACAAAATTAATGTGATGTGTGCATAAATTTATTTTGTAGGTCATGGAAACTTCCCATATCTTTGTGGGAACATTAATGATGTGATAGTGAGTCCTTTGTTGTACACCTGTTACAGAAATTCACAGTCTTTATCTAGAGCATATGAACAATATGGTGCCTCCACAATACAGCCTATTTCTGAGGAAATGCAGCTCTTACTGACTGTCTACTACCTTGTTCAACTAGGTAAGATTGTTTTATATCCAGATAAACTGCAATGAATATATTACATGCTGGAAATTAGAAAGAGAATATTAGGGCAGGACAATATTAAATATGGGTCTTTTTCATGTGATAGAAAACTAATTCATGGTTAAGAAACAAAACAAAAAATTAGGTCTTGAAAACCAGACAGATTGAATTATAATCATACAAAGTTTATTTTCTGCTCTAATATGGAATCTCAGCTATGAAAAAGAAAGGAAAAGAGCTGTAATTCATTGCTTTTGCATATAGTCTGTGGTTTAGAAGTAGTATTATGCTGAGATAGGCAGCACTCAACCTCATAAATATTTCTAATTACTGATACTCAGGTTCCAGTCAAGGAAGCTTTACCTGAATATCACAAAGGCATTTCAAAATGAACAATTTGGTTCACATCTACTAAAGGCAATAGAGTCATGCATGCATAAATCTGAAACACGGTCATCTTTAAAAAATAACATATTCAAAACACATACTTTTTTTTTAACTTGTTGCCTTAAGAGACCGCCGGAAAAAGGACTCTGAGCCAACTTAGTGTATAAGATAAGATAAAGAGGGTAGGTTCTTTAATTTCAGGCCTCGGGCCCACAGGAATACACGACGCATCTCGTGTCCACGGGGTTCCACAATTTAAGATATTATCCTAACCAATTCCAGATTTATCCACCCCTGGTTCCTCCCCCGGCACACCCCTCTGGAAACTGAGGCAGGGGGCTCTGGGACCATCTTCTTTCCCATCTTCATCTTCATCACAGCACGTCCAGTCCTTGGAGTTTCTCCAAAGTTCTGGGCTTGGAGGTCGCTGTGCCTGTGCGATATCTTGTTGTCCAGGCCAGGGTGCAGATGTTCTTAAACAGAAATGAAGGCCTACCTTGAGGGAAGTCTAGAAAAGCTAACAGAATTTGAGGGAGTGATATGGAATGGGGTAACAGTGTTGGGTACATGTGTAAACTACCTGTGCTAAGGTAAGGGATATAATACAGTTACTTCTAAATCTACAAAAAGCTAAAAATCTAAAAATCAGTAGGCATCAAACTCAACAGTTTTGTTAATTGTTTCATGATATTTCCTCCTAATTTTCTTTTAGCTGCAGACCAGGTCCCTTTGATTGAGGATTTGGAACAAATATTCATGCGTTCATGGCGGGAGTCACACCTGTCTGAAATCCGTCAGTACCAGCAGGCTGTTCCGCAGGCCTTTCCCCAAGTGCCCAGCCAGATCACCGCAGTGACTTCAGCCCAGCTTCCCTGGCTGGCAGGCCTGGCAGCCAGCTCCTGTAACGACAGCGTCCATATCATTGAGTGCAGCTACTCGCTGGCAGAAGGGCTTTCAGAAATGTTTAAGCTACTCATTGAAGGAAAATTGATAAAGACGAACTATGTAGTGATCATATGTGCCAGTAGAAATCGAGCCATTGACTCCTGCATTGTGATAACAGGTAATATCCCAAAGGTGTATCTCCAGGCAAATCAGAGTAATTCAATACTATGGGGGGTTTGGTTGGAGTTCCAGTAAGTTACCTCACAAAGCAGAGCTTTGACCAACAAATAATGGGCTTTGATGAACCCAAGCTGACACTGCACAGTTAGGTCTCTCCCCAAACCACATTCTGCCTGTGTTGCCTATTTTCTCACCAAGGCTTCTCAGCCAACATGGGTACAAACAAGTAACAGTGAGTTACAGCACACATAGTGCATAAAGCTCTCCTGCTCTGTGCAACTGGGATATTACTGCAAACAGAGGACCAAACCTTTTCTTAGTTTCTAAAAGATGATCTTTCAGTGCCATTCCCTTCAACAACCTGTTGATGACTATGCTTAAAAATTAAATAAATTATCTGAATAGTCATTTGGAGATTTGTTATGAGTGTAAGATAATTGACAATTCCTTTGAATATTATATGGTCTTCTTATATAGTATATAAAGAATATTTCCTAAATTGGGAAAGAATTTTAAAAACAAAGAATTTTAAAGCATGAATGTATTTTACAAGTGTCTGGTGCATAAATGTACTGGAGAGGGAAAAGACTCATCTCTGCCATTTTTGTGTGTGTGGTATGCATTTAGTTAGGTAGTACTTTTCTTGTGACTTAGAACATTTTTAACTCTAGTTTGAAGTGTTTTCAAAATTACTTTTTTTTTATCTTTTAGGAAAGTATCAGGCAAGAGTTCTGTCTGAGAGCATGCTCAGTCCCTCAGACTACCAAAAAGAAGTTAACTATCAGCTGATCACAGGGAAGGTGGAAACTCTGGGGTCCTTCTTTAGCACACTCTGCCCAGGTACTTAACAGGTCATAAAGAGGCATGTTTCCCAGTCCCTGGAACTTTTAAGTCAGAGAAAATAGCTCTGCTCATTTCCTTTCCAGAAGCAAGACATTATTAGAAATGTATGAAAAACGCAGGACAAAGTTGTGAAAGTACATTTGAATTGAAATTCCTCTTAAAAGTGTCAGTTTCTGAAATTCCTTGGTTTCATAAAGATAGACCAGCAAATAGCTGAGCATATTATTCTTAGCTATGCAAATCCGTCCTTATATTATGCAAGTCCATAGCCATATGAATGTATAAATCTTTTTTTTACCTAAGCACAGAATTAATTTAGATCATGATATAGAATAGAGGTATTTTATCAAAGGTAGGATTTGCCCATTCAACTTACCATACTGTGAACTTGACATGTTGCATGGGACAGAGAAGGAAATTGCAGAGAGCCAGGGTTACTGGATCATTTTCTGAGTATACTGAGGATTACTACAAGCAGGATTCTGTGGGGGTAGATCCAGCCAAGTGGAAAATTAAACTGTGTCTCAAAACTCGAGCAAATGTATAATATTTGTCAGTGTTAATGGGGTGTCATGTCCCCTTTACCATTCACATCACATTGGTAAATAGATCACAAGAACCCTTCTTAATGTGTCATAGTATTTCGAGTGGTCACTTAAGAAAATCTCATTTTCCTTGAATTGTCTCATAGTGATATTAGTGTTTTTGCTCTTAGTATCTTCAAAGTATGGTTCTTAAAATCACTTTTGCTACTGTTTGAGCAGAACAAGTAAATGAGGATCCTAAAAATAGTTGCCACCTATATCCACTGGATTGCACTTCATGAGGCATACCCTGCCTTTCTGAGCTCAGTGCAGACATGTCCAAACATCTTTTCAGCTGCTGAGAATATACTAATGCTCAAGTCAGGCATATTGTATTGTCTGCATGGCTTTCTTCTGTAAGCAGGGTCCCTGCTCAATAGAATGGGATATGTTTGCAGATACACAATAGTTCAGTAAAACATATCTTGTATGCTTCAGCATTGTGCGTAGCTACAAAACTCATATTTGTCTTTCAGCTTTATAGGAAATTATTTTTCTTTCTGCCTCTCAAAAGTTTAAAGATTTAAAAATGTTTATCAGATTTTTCCTGAAGTTTCTTGTAATCCTTGTTAGGAAGCGGTATAGATCTGTGGTCTGAGCATAAAGTAAGCTGGTCTCATGTCTTTGTTGTTGCTGGTTTGCATGCGGACCTTGAGACTAGTTTTCTATCACCCTTCCTAAATGCCCTAGCCAGTGGTCTCAGGGCTGGTCTGTCACTCCCTGGCCTATTTTGTGTTTAATTAGTGATATACTGTAAACACTGATACAATAGAAAATAACAAGAGGGTTCCTGTATAAAACAACCAGTAAGCCAAGGGTAGGATAACTAGCTAACATATATAAAGGTCTTTAAGATCTACAAAAGCAAATCAGTATGAATTGCAACTCTTATTAACATGGATGTCAATTCCACTATCCCTTTAATCTGATAGAGGGTGACATTGATCTTTTGCTGGAGAAATTTTATCAGGAAAACCAAGGGCACATCACTTCATCGCTTTCAGTGAATAAACCAACAGCAGTGAATGGAACCGGAACAGCTGTGTGTACAAGTAAGTAAGGAGGATTTTCTAAAGAGATAACTGAGTAGGGTACTGGAATCCAAATCTCTAGGTGCACAGTTAGATCCATCTGGGCAGAGTCCTAGGAAATTTCCTGAGGCAACAGCAACTCATGTGTTGGAATATTCAGATTTACACTGATGAATATTCTGCTTCATTCCTCTGGGTATTACAGTTTTTGAAGCTTTAAGTCATGCTTCTGTTGTAGAAGAATGATATTTTAGAAGTTTACTTTTACCTCTCAGGCATTTAAGAGACTTATAGGACCAAAAAGCCCAATTACAGAAAGATTTCTTTGCATATTCTGTATGGATTTTCATAAATAAACTTCTGTTCATAAGCAAAATACTGTAAAGAGTATATCAGTCATTCTTTGCCAGACTCTTATCATTTTGCATTAGATTAGACTTTGAGTATATATCTAAACAGAATTTTGCCTTTTTCCAGGTTATGAGGTTGAGCGACATCAAATTCGTCCGTTCCAGCTAGCAGTGGCTCAGAAGTTGCTGTCTCATATTTGCTCAATTGCCGACTCCAGCACTCAAAATCTCGATTTGGGTTCCTTCGAGAAAATCGATTTCTTGATTTGTGTTCCACCATCTGAAGTAACTTATCAGCAGACTTTGTTTCATCTCTGGCACTCAGGTGCTTATTAGTTAGCTTTATTTTGGATTTACAGGACATTCTTAGATTTATGTATATCTGGAGATATTGACATTTGTTCCATTTCTCTAGGTATTTTATTAGAACTTGGATTAGAAAAGGAACATCTTACAAAGCAGAGAGTGGAGCAGTATGTTTTGAAACTAGATGCAGAAGCCCAAATTAAATTCAAAGTCTTCTTACAAAACTCTATGCAGAATCCTCATACACTGTTTGTCCTAATCCATGATCACGCACACTGGGATCTAATGAGGTAAAAAAACTGTAATTTGTTTTTAGAGAAATTAGCATTGTTTGCATTACCTCTCAATATTAGCTTTCAGATTTATCCCTTCCTTCCTATTTGTTTGCATCTTTCTGCTAATTCTGTCTTCCCATGCGTTGAATAAACATGCTTTCTTTTAAGGTCCTTCATGACTTATTCTTACCCTGCTTATTATATTGTGCCTCAGTGGAACATTTCAACTTTTCTTGCTCACCATTCTTATCTACTTTCAGCCACAGCTATTGTTTTTTTGGTTGGTTGTCATTTTTTCAGAGGAAAGCTTCCTGTGAAAGTACACAGAGCTCATTATCCTCTGTCAGTGTCCTGTGGGCTGTAAAACATGCAAAACCCTGACCCAGTGAATAGACAACTAGTGAGCCAACACTGCTGCCTGTTTTTTTTTAACTGATTGGTAATTTTCCAGTACAATGTTTTTTCTCTCCAGAATTGCTGATTTTTAAGAATTGAAGGCTTCTCTGGATACATAGTGATGTCATGTACTCTTCTCAGGGAAGCAGGGAGGTTTCCTTCCAATGTTTACCAAGTTACCCAACAGCTCACTTGCACAACTCATTGCTTACCTCACAGAGCTCTGTTTCCTTAGCTTCTCAACAATCTGCCTGCTGAGAAGTGGGGCTGTTTTTGCTGTCTTGTTTCTGAGGTGCATGGGGAGGTTGGAGAACATTCCAAATTCCAGAAACACCAATATTTTCCAACTATGGGATAATGGTAGTGTTTCTGAAACCAAAAATTATGGAATCTTACTTGTGAATTAAGCAACAAGGTCTTGTCTTTTCTTTTACACTGGTTAAGAATGATGATTTTCAACAAAACTTTATTTTTGTATCTGAGGGTTTCCTGTTCAACTCCTCTGTATCTTGAATTTATAAGGCCTTTACAGTTGTCCCAGCCTTTAATACATTTATTCATATAATATCCTTGAGTGGTAGGGAAGTACCTGTATTGCTGCTTAACTCTGTTTTGTATCTAATAAAGATATATATATATATATATGAGACAAATATTTAAGTGAATATGCTGCCCAGCAGAATTCATGCCACCTAACTAAAATCGGTTCAAGAAGTGCCTAAAACAGGAGTAGAGCTGCCTGGGATTGTCCACATAGTCCAGCAGAGACATGGGCATCCCTGAGGGCTGACTTAGGCCACAGGTGGACACAACCAGTTTCTGGAGTTACTTATCTCTCTCTACTGGTAAGAGGAGGAAGTTGTAGTGACTGGGCTTGTAACTTGGTCACTGCAGGTAAATCCCAAAATTAAATAGTGTGAATTTGGACTGGAATTTTGCACAGGAGCAAGGAATGGTTCTCACACAAAAAATGGACTGTCGGTGTTCCATGCTACTAGGATTTGCTCTAAGAATAACTATTCTTCCCTTTCATAATAGCCCTATCGCAGGTAATTCTCCTCTATTTTTCTATCATACCGATTTACCATTTGTTCTTTTCTATCCTGATTTTTGTAGGTTAGAATCATATTTTATGAAGGGCAGCAGTAAGAATCTGGCCAAAGGAAATGGCTAAAATCTGACACAAGTCTATATGTCTATTGGTAACTGGCACATCAGCTTCCTTTCATCCTTTATCTCTCACATTCTGGTAGCTGTAAGGGCCTGGTAATTTGCCAACTAGAGAGCTCATCAGACCCACAGAAATTTTTAGTTGCGGTGAAATAATTTGCCTTTCTTTTCCTATCCTTCTGTGCAACAATTTCAGGGTAAAAGAACACAGTCCTAAGTTCCTTGTATGTGTTTAACTTTGATTTCACATCCAGGTTTGAGCTATTCCTCTGACACAAATGTTCCCTTGTGCTGATCACTTTGGAGAGTTTTGGGTTTCTTTTTTACAGTGCTATGCATAGTCTTTATCCTCAAACAGAGCTGTCGACAGGACTTGTTGATAGACTGTTGAACTGCAGGGAGGTGAAAGAGGCGCCAAATATTGTGACCCTCCATGTGACTTCCTTCCCCTATGCGCTGCAGACACAACATACTCACATCAGCCCTTACAATGAGATCCACTGGCCTTCTTCATACAGCAATGTAAGATGGGTGCCTTGGGTGCTTTTGTGAGCTTTTCATAAGTTATTTTCCATTTACATACTTGAAAAAACAGAAGTCCTCATGATTTCTGTAAACAAGAATGAAGTTTGCATGGCATCTTTTTCTTGCTCAGTCTGTGGCAAGTTTATTTTCCCTTTGCTTATCCTGTAACTTCTAGCTTTTTTCCACCTGTATTCGTTTTATATCTTCTATAAACTTTAGTAGCTCTGCTAAAAGTCATTGAAATGTCTGAAATTCTGCCTCTCAATGCATTACTGCATAAATGTATGTACATTCATGCATTTTTCTTCATATATGTGCATATTTATTCCATACATAGCTGTTCTGTTATTTATGTATATGTGAGAAGAAAGAAAGAACCGGGGGGAAAAACTGGGCCAAACTTTCAGTCTATTAAAAAAATGAATTCTATTTCTTTCTCTTTTTGTTTTAACATGTCTGAGTAGATGTATGCTTATTAGATAATGTGATTGCAAATATATCACATACCAATTGTTAATCAGTTGTAAATTAATAATAGACTTTACCCTTATAGTTTTGTTGCTTCCTTTGCTTTAGGGTGTAGATTTGTACCATGAAAACAAGAAATACTTTGGACTGTCAGAAGTCATGAGTCCACCCTCTCTGGACATAGCATTCCACTGCTCGGTATGACAGCTCTTTTGAAGCAATGGTCATGGCTTTGGGAAAGAGGTATGGTGCCCTCCTTTGTTTAACGCTGAAAATTTAGGAAGTACCTTCTAGTGACTTGAGTTACTAGCTAGAAGCCTGCAGTATTATCGGTCTAGGCTGCCTCTTACTGTGAACACACACACTGCTTAATCCAATTTACAGTGTGTTCTGGTTCTGACCACTAGCTACTTTTATATTATAATAATCTAACATTGCATCATCATGTAATTTCAGATGTGTTATTACTTTTGCTGACCCTGGCTGATTTTCGTGTATACAATTTGTATATCCTGCACTTGGACCACAAAGAAAAGTTAGATATATCACTGTGGTAGATACACTTAAATCAGAAATAAAAACTTCAGAGCGTCCTCAGAGCTTGAAAAATACATCATCAGTTTTCCTTGGTCCCTGTGGATCAGGTCTATAATCACTGCAAAACAGTAGTGATACATTATGTACCTGCATCCAGCTGTGGAGGGACACTTGGGAATCTGTAAGAAGAATGAGACAGGACAAGTAAAATCTTGTGAATCTGTACTGCTAACTGGGAGACTGAGCACATCCACACTTGACATGGAGCTGGGGCTTGCTACAGGGTACTTTGGAGCTCTGCTCACACATATCAGGTGCTTTTCTGAGCAAGCCACAGTCACTCTTTTTACTGAGCACCTGGGTTTCATTTCTGTGCAAACCAAAGCACTGGAAGCTATTGCATATCCACGGCTCTCCTTTCTGTGGACTGGGGATTGAGACAGGGTGTACCTGGGCTTGGGAAATTGGGAGCGCTCATTGGATGCTGCCTACATGTCCAGTCCTCTTGAACAGGTTCAGGGCTTCAGTAAGAAAACAAGAGAAGCACCCCACCTCCCTTCTTCCCCTTAAGAATGACACACAATGAAGAATACTATTCTCATTGATAAGAGAATATAGTTTTGATTGATGATATTACTGAGTGCCTTAGCTAATATTCTGTGATAAATTTTGTAACAGCAGTAAGGTCTTGATAACTTAAAGTGATGTAACCTTACTGGACTACTTGCTTAGTAAATCTTTACTAAGAAAAATAGAGAGACAACATCAGTTCTGATTGTGAAATGATGCCTTGCAAAGACTATCCAAGTACAGTTCGATGAGATTCTGTGTTGTGGTAGATACAGTAGGTAGGAAAAAGTCCTGAGTTAACAATATTTTGTAAAAAATAGCTTTTTCACTTCACCCTTTAATACTTCACTATTTCACTCACCATTTATTTCAGGTTCCCCAGATTACACAGTGCGGTGATAAGGACTTTTGTCCTCATCCAACACTACTCTGCAGCTATGATGGCAGTGTGTGGTCTTTCTCAGATGAAGAATTACACTTCAGTTGAAACTCTGGAAATCACCCAAAATCTAATAAACTCTTCAAGACAATGTCCTAGTGGCCATGGCCTCATGGTGGTGTTGAGAATTCCATGTACTCCGCTGGCTGCAGTGGCATATGAACGTCTGCATAATGTAAGGGAAAGACTAGCCCTTGAAGATAATTTTGAAATAATCTTGGGAAATCCTAATTCTGGAATCACAATAGGGAAGCACTTTGTGGAACAACTAAAGGTAAATTGCAGAATGGCACATACTGGGAAACTTTTTTAGATCGGTAGGTGGGGAGACTTTGCTGGCGAGAGTTATGGTCATGAACTGAAGTGCAAGTCTTGTAGCAAAAATAAAAACTACTATAAGGAGCATGGCTTTTATCTTTTAGACATACCTCTCCTGTCCTGCCTGTGGTTAATACTCAGTGGAGTATCAACTAATATGGCTAGAACTTGACTTCCAACAGCAACCCTTGGAAGCAGTTGAACTGCTTTTATCTAAAGGGACTATGAGAAATACATTAAAAAAACAAATAAAATGTTCACTTTCAGCTGAATTTTCTCACAAAAACATCATAGTGCAAAAAAGCATTCTAATTAGTGACCAGTTGAGAGTTAGATTATTCTTGTCACCAGCAGGTGGCAAGAAGGCACCAATGTGCTTACTGATCAGCGATGGTATTTATGTGTTCTAGAGCACCCCAGTGTTCACAGCTCTGGACTTTGTGCTTTCTGGACCATGTTTTGTTTTATGGATTAATTTATATTCTTTAGCTCCAGATTCATGAGTCATCTGTTTAACAAAAGCCTCCTTTGTTTTTCATAAAATTACCATCATCTGATTTTCAAAGAAAAAATGTATTTACATTTTAGGATCTTGTAATGTATATATATGTATGTGGCACACTGTTTACTCTGATTCAGTACATGTTAGATGAAGTCATTTAGTATTGAGGACCTAATACTAATCTCATTCTGCTATAAATTAGGCATAATTTACTACTCTGAAAAATCAGTAGTAGTTCTGATTTGCCTCCTGATTATCTTCTCGGACGTGCCTGATAGTGGAACATGTACAATTGTCAGAGGCTGAGCTGTTGTACTGTTGATCCTACTGTAGATCAGTCCTATGGCAAAAAGGACTGACCGGTGTCAGTAAAGCAATGTAGCTCAGTGCTAAATAGTCAAACAATAGATTAGTTATCAAACTTCTCATGAAGTTATCAGGAAAACCGATAGCTTTAGGGGAGAGTGAGAGACTCCAGAAGGTTGCAAGTGGGAACAGTGTGTGTGGGGGGTATGTTGAACACTTCTAGCTTTCTCCTATTCCTCTAATGTGAAAAAGTCTTGTTCCTAGCTCATTTTCTTCCTTGGACTCAAGTATCCATACATGATTTGCCACAACAAGCAACCCTCTTTTCTCTCACCCGAACCTCCTGCTCAGCTTTACTCTCCATTGTACCCCATCTGTCCTATGCTCTGGCCTTGGTGCTACGCAGCTGGGAAGCTGAGAGGCTTTTCAGACTGGAACATACTGCCCCAATATCCTCAAACTTAGAGCAGGCAGATTGCTACCTGCCGTGTTCTTGAAAGTGTGAGATCTATCTGTGTTCTAATCGTGGATGATAAAAGTATGTATTTTTCTCTTTTTATTTGGGCTATACAGATATAGCTAGCAGTGTTTCTCTACCTCATACAGGTCTGGCAGAAAATTGAAGATGTAGATTGGAGGCCACAGACCTATTTGGAATTGGAAGGTTTGCCTTGTATATTGATATTTAGTGGCATGGATCCACAAGGGGAGTCTTTGCCACGGTAAGAAGATCCACTGTTTTCTCAGCGGTAGTTTTTTATCCATTGCTTACCAAATGGCTAAACATTAACTGTGTAATTACTTGTGTGAGAAGAAAACAGATTTCAGTGTCAAGGTGTTCCTTTTCCATTTTTTGGCAGTTTTTATATCATAAATACAAACCACATATTATTGATAATAATCTTCTGTTTATAGCAAGATATGAGTAGCTTTGAAAATCTTATGAGAGTTGTTTCAGTTTAGAGGACAGAATTGGTATGTTAAAAGCAGAAGTATAGCTGCTGTAGGCACCTTAGGGTAGCTGAGAAATCTGCGTGATGTTGGCATTTGTGCTCCAGGATGTGTGGCGGTAACAGTGCCTTCTGGAATGGCAGCAGGAAGTTAGACAGGATGCCTGGAACACTGAATGCTTTTGTATGTTCAACTGAACCGCATTCTGTGTGTTAGGTTTAGAATCCAAATGATTATTCTTTTTCCTATACTGATGCTAATGTTGAGTGCACTAGATTAAGCTGCATAACAGGATTAAGAAAAAGTGTATGCACCACAATGGTAAACTTAGGACGCAGTATTTTGTGCTTAATATCTCATCTGTAGTTGAAGCAGATAATGAAAAAATTCCCCTTTGGTTGTGTTTGTAAAAGAAATAAGGGGGTAGATTACAGTGAGCTTTCATACCAGCACCTCTTGTTTCTCTCCAGATCACTGAGATACTGTGACCTACGTTTAATAAATTCATCTTCTTTGGTAAGGACAACCTTGGAGCAAGAACTTGGTTTGGCAGCGTACTTTGTGAGCTCAGAAATTCACACGGAGAAAGCAGTTGTGAACGATGTGTTAGAAAGTGACCCAGAGAAACTAAGCAGCACTGATAATGAAGATGAAGAAATAGCAACAGAAGGTATTATTATTAGTGATAATAAAAGAAGCTGTAAAATGATTGAGCTGTATTAGAAAAAGCAGAATTGTATGGGTGAGGGTTTCTGGAATTAGTCTTACTGAGGGAGCTCTGCTCCTTAATTTTGTTTCATCTCATTGAATCTGTGTTTTCTAGCATGTCATGCCCCGGAATGCTGCTGCTGAACTTCTTCCAGTTCTACTGCTGCATCTGTTCTCTCTCTCTCTGTTTCCTGGCTCCCTTCTCTTTCCTCCCTGTGTCCCTCCTTTACCTGTATGTTCTGGCAGCCACAAAGAGGGGCTCGTGTGGATACATCTAGTGACATCCAGTGTTCAGAGTACCTTCTGCACTTGCCCTCACCAGCAGGAAAGGGTGTGATTTGCCATCTGAGAAGCAGTGATCCCCTCCTCACCCTCACAGCAGTGGCAACTCTGCCTAAACGTTCCTTACTGATGCTACCAAACCTGTGCTTACATACTGTCAGTAATGAAGATTCCTTCCAGGGGAACTGTATATAGTACAGCTGAGTAGTTTCTGGCTTGTAAAGTATTAATAGTATGGATATATATCTGAACATAGTAACTTCTAAGTTCTTGAAAACGTCCATGAATTCAAATTGACAGTGTGGAGTTGGAGAATTTATCGTTTCTTAAGAGAGCAATTAAGAACATATAGATGTATAAACAAACAGTAATTTATCCAGGGTTGGGGTTTTTTGACTGATAATTGATGGCCATTAGGAGTTGTCATTATGTTCTTTACACTTTTCTTCACTGTCTATTGTGCCTGTAACTGTGGAAAACAAAGGATTTTTATCCCTGTAGGTTATGTAAATCTCAAACAACTTGCCTTTATTTTCTTTCCTATACTATGAAGGCGAAGAGAGCCGATAACTGTTCACCTGTGAAGTTCTTACTCATTGATAATAAGGATAGCAGAACAAGCCAAACAAAAATATTTTCTTTAATCAAATATGTACTCTTCATAGAGGAATGAAGCACCAGCAGTCATACTCAAGACTGTCTACAGTAGATGCCTACTTTAGATGTGATGAGTACTTCTTGTGATGAATACTTCTGTCCATTTTGAAGTATGCTATCCAGTTGAAGTATGCTGAGATTGTATGTGATCTGAGTCAAATGGGCACTAAAGTTTTTAGTTGCCTAAACTGTAAGGTTGCTCTCCTACTCCATGAAGTATAGTATAATCATCTAGATCCCAATTCAAAACCTGTGAGATAGATTTACAGTGCAAGTTTTCTTCTGGCAGTGCTTATGTCTGCTTATCACAGTAAAACTGTACAGAAACAAGCATTTTAACATAGAAGTTTTAGCTGGGAACCTCAAGTGAATAGCCTTGATGGCCATCTAAATATGGATTTTCATCACCAAAAGCTGAGATATAATCTGACCATAAAGCTATATGGGGTAGGAGGCAATTTCATAACACACTGACAAAATAGGGCTTGTCTGTTGGTCTCCCTGACACTGGATTAGTGAGGAAAGTCAGACATGGGTAGGAAGAGAAATCATGGTTGATATATCATGGTTGAGACAGGCCTAGAAATTGCCAGCTCCTTGCTGCAGCATTGATTTTTGTGAAGCTATTGCAGCTCAGCATAGGTAAATGATATCATAGGCTGATACAATATTGCATGGTAGGAACAGATACT
This sequence comes from Chiroxiphia lanceolata, assembly GCF_009829145.1. Taxonomy (NCBI): domain Eukaryota; kingdom Metazoa; phylum Chordata; class Aves; order Passeriformes; family Pipridae; genus Chiroxiphia; species Chiroxiphia lanceolata. Next base: position 102,697,749 of record NC_045639.1, read on the forward strand.
CTCCATACTGAAAACAGTATCAGGATGAGGACAAACCCTACACAAACCCTTTTGTAGTCTTCCTTACTTTGACAACGTACCTGTGACTTCTTACAGGCTTACTTTATGTTTTTTCCCTTACTACCATTCATGAAACAGGTTCTACTTCAGAAAAGAGAAGTCCTATGAAAAGAGAAAGATCATGTTCTCACGACTCTGCATCTTCATCTCTCTCTTCAAAAGCTTCCAGTAAGACCATAAGATCATCTCTGTTAATTTAAATTTAGGACATAAAAGAGACCTGTTATTCAGTTTATTAGATAAATAAAAGGGATAATTCACTAAGGTTTTGATAAGACCTATTTTAATCAGATCACTTAAGAGAACTAAAAAAACTAAGGACCAGACTTCTAAAATATAAGAAATAGGATGTTTTCTTTTTTGAAAAATAATCATATGATGGTGTACCTAAATCAGGCACTTCTTTAATATGTGACAGTGTGGTGTAAATCCTCAGTTACTACTGTGATAGCTGGATGTGTTCACTGAAGCTATGACAGTTTATGAAGAGGAAACATACTTCACATTTAAATTTTTTTTTTTAATCTGAGTGACAATAAGCATGCTTCTTCTCACTGGTATTTTTACCTCTTTGTTTTTGCTGTAGAATGTTCACTTATTAATTTTGCACTGTTTAAAAGCTCTTTTGGAGATGGATTATTTTTTGTACCATCAATTTCTTTTTAATCTGCAAACTGATGTAGAAAGCATGAGGCAATGTTGAGAACTACTACAGTTCTTTTGTCTGATGACCTCATTTCCTTACTTTTGATGGAGATAATATTAATTGAATTATTTGTTAAATAAAAGTGGGCAATATAAATTGTACCATAACTTCCTAGAAGTGGCAATGTTATACAGCTTTTTAAAACGTGAGGTTTTGTCAGTGACAGTAAATTCTTTTTGATCTCATTGTAGCTTTCAACATGGTGACGTGCATATTTGGCCCTCGATTTCTTTTCTACAGGCACAGTGGTGTTACAAAAGGAAGCTCCATCACTTTCATTTTTTAAATGTTAAAGTTGGGCTACTCATAATTTCCACAATGTCCATGTAGTCTGCCTGTGGCTCTGTGGCCTCAGATTGCCTGTGACTAAAGAAATCTTTTTTCATTTTTTTTTTCCTATGCTCTTGGATGCTGGTATTCTGGGGGATGTCACAGCGATGTTACTTGCAACCATTTATAGTGCTGGCGATACTTTCGTATTTATTGCTAATGTCCTTTACTGACTACTTTAGATTAATATGCAGCTAGAGTGTATCTTTTGCTTGAGATCAAGAGAAACTACAGACTTTTGTTAGCTCAAAATGTGGGGCTTTTTGAGAAACAAGACTCTTGTTTTCACCATAAGAGGAAAGGTGGTTTTATCTATGTTCAACTTTAGACCGATATTTCTAATACCTTGTGTAGACTGATTCCACAACCAGTTCTCAATCTACTCTCAAGACTGTGAAGTATCTGCATGTCCTCAGCATTAAAGATGCACAGAACCACTTTGAACATGTTAAACTTTCAAGTCTTTGTAAAAATATACCACTTTTGGAAAATCAGCACTTATCTGTGGGCTGTATCTACATCACATATTCATGGCCAACATCCGTGACTTCAGTATGTTCTCTCAGCTGACCAAAAGCTGTATGAATGCAGTAATGCATTATGTCATACCAGGGACTTGAGAGCTGCCAGGTTTTATTAGATCAAAGTGCTGCAGTGACATAGAGATGAGTGTCAGAGCAGAGCTGACTGTTTTCAGATGTCTGTGTAGACATTTCTGTAGTCTAATGGGGTAATAGCCTGGGAATACTTAATTTCTTCAATTCATTTAAACAGTGGTTTCCGTAATTTTGTATTTGTCTTGAGTGATGAAACTACCTGGTGAGCACCTTAGGCAGGGAATGTATGAGGGAAACAGAGGCCAGGACAATCACTAGCATCTTTCCTATGCACTTTAAAAGCCACTTTCTGCATTGAGATGAATACTCCAAACTAGTCCCATTATGTCTTCCTGTAAGAGAAAGGTAAAAGCAAGAAGAGGAACAGGATTGCAATGTTTGAGGGATGCTCTTATCTAGATTCTTTGTTGTGTTTTGTTTAATTGTGGTGTTGACTAGGAGAGATAGTTGCACTGTGTTGAAATATAAATTTTCTTTTAGTCACAGCATTCTGCACTGAGTCATCTCCTCCTCAAGTCCTAAGCAACAGCACCGAAGAAACTACAAATAACTATGAAAGGCAGAAGCAGAAAGTAGACAAGGGGGCACAAACAACAATCAGCAAACACTTGCCACCGGTAACTGAACAGCTGGATATGAAACAAAACATAAAAAGTGCCCAAGTCTCCATCACCTCATCATCCTCCTCACCTTTCTCCTCCTCTTCTTCCTCCTCTGCACCTACTCATAACTCCTTCATCCTACAGACCTCTCAATGCTCCATGACCAAAGCATCAAAACAGCCTCCCATAGTTTTCCTGCCCAAACTGGTTTATGACATTATTACATCTACAGACAGCAGTGGCCTTCCCAAATCCTCTTCCCTCTTGCCTTACCATTCCGTTATGTGGGCAAGTTCTTTCCGTCCTCTTATGAGTAAGATGATGACTTGCACAGAGCAGTCTCTGTACTACCGCCAATGGACGGTTCCCAAGCCAATCCATATGGACTACAACAACAGAAATGAGGGCAGAATGGACACCTTTCACCCAAGGAGGCTGCTGCTGAGTGGACCACCACAGGTGTGTAGAAAGAACAAGGTATTATCATTGATTTATTTGGTTTAATTTTATCATAATCTCAGAAAAAAGTTATTATTACTCATACTTGAAGGAGCATTTTTGGTAGAGAGCAAATTGCTTACATTGTATTTCCTAATCAGTTCTAATTAAATAATCTTCCTTTCTTTACTGTTAGCCTGAGCTCAAAGGCAGAGAAGCTGTAGCAATGTTAATTTTCAGTCAGTCTCTATTATAATGTTTTAAAAGACAGTTTGCTCAAGAGATAGATTTCGTGTATAATTTCAGTTTGTTAAAGTTGAATATGCATTTACATTTTAAATAAAGATCAAAGATCTTCACAAAACCACTTTCTTATGATCGATCTGAAGACAGCTGGGAGTTTGTAATTAAGTTATTTTCTCTGCTTCCTTTGCACAGGAAAGAGAAATAGAAGCTATTGTAAGTAATAAATGCAAGAAGGCCAGTTCAACATTAGCAGAGCCATATTTACAAGATGAGTAGCTGACCCAGGAGTCTTTAAATTATTTTGAAAAGATACATGGAAATGGGTCTAGTTCTAAGTTCATTCTCTTCTAAATTCTTTAAGAATGTTCAGCACTAATCTCTGAGCAAAGTATCTCCTAGTTAAGTGCACATGTTACATGTTAAAGGTAATATTGTGTCTCTCATGTTTTACTGAAGCATGAAGCATTAAGATAGGAAGAGGCACCTGGTCTCCTGAGAGCAGATGTGTTTCCTGTTAACCTCAGAAGACAAACGGGATAAATGCAAACCAAGACAAAGACTCATGTTTCCAGTTATTGTAACATCAACCCAAGAATTAATCTAAAGATAGTTAGTGATTTAACTTGCCACATGATCCACTCTTATAGTAAACTGCATATTACTGTTTCTTAAATGATTGTATTCCGTTGTATACCTAAATTGATGGTGCAGCAGAGTAGAAAGAGCATAAATGAGCTTTTCATATTGGGAATTCCTCCAGATGTTACTGTCATTCATAAAGGATTCCAGAAAATATTCTGTTGATCAGTCTTTCACTGTTCATTCCTTTGATCTAAATAGTTCATGTTTACCAAAGATTGAGGTATTATGTGATCAATAAACTGAATTTCATACTCAGCTGTAGCATAAAAATGAATACATTCTGGAGAGAGAAGTTCATTTTCATCTCAAAAAAACTTCCACAGGCTGTGATAACTTCTGTTAAAATTTTATATGCATACACATCAAACTGCATAAAGATACTATTCCCAAAGCCACCCTAAATGTCCATATTAGCTAATAAGTCATTCAGAGACTTATGAGACCACACTACACACCTGTGAAAAGGTTTTGATGTTTCACACACTGAGTTCTTGCAATTTAACTAATTATAATTGAACAAGTGCCTTGTTTATTCACCATCTCCCTTCCAGGGTGTGATATTCACCACTTTTCACTAGCAAATCCATTTTTTTTCCCAAGTATGGAATAGGACTCCTGTTGACCCTCTGTACAGTAGTGAATTTCAGCCTTGATAACAGTTCTTTTACTTGAAACTCCATCTCTTTTTCATCTGTCTCCACAATGCAGGTTATTTCCTAGTGTTGCATTGGGTCCTACAGTTGGACAGTTCTTCATATGTTTATTCACTTTATATTCCTTAGTTCTTTCTGAAGAAGATACCTGTTTCACAGAGAACAAATTCATACACATGAAAATAGGAGTATCATGTCTTCTTCCTAAATATAGAAATGTAGGGGTATATATTAACTTAATGGATTTTTCCATTTATTATTCCATGGAAATTTCTAATTTATTTCCATTTTCATGGAAAAAAACCAAAAACTTTTCTGCCTTTACTATTTTAAAGTACTAAAAACTCCCATAAACCAACCAAAGAGCTGTAAAATTATGTGTATTTTTTGTTGGTTTAAGGTATACAATACTGTGTTTCTTCTAGGGAATACTTGCAATAAAATATGCAGGAATTAGAATTACCCTTCTCTTTTGGGGAAGAAATAAGTTTCCTTCCTGAAATAGGTTTTACTCATTACTTTTGATAATATTAACATTTTACGTGGACTTAACATGTAGTGCATGAAGAAGTGTAGGCAAAAATGAAAACAACTATTAGACAGCACCTGAGTGTTAGTAACATCTCAGCCAAAGTATAGGATTGCCATATTGTCACATCTATGGCTTGATGTCTAGTCCCCAGTGCACCCAAGCAAATGCCTATGTGGATCCTAAATTCACTAAAATATCTTTCTTAGAACATTCATCTTAAATTTCCCCAAACTGCAAATTCAGGTTTTGTACCTTTGTTTTTTAACTGAATGTTACAACTTAGAACTAGCATTTTCCTCAAGCATGGAAGCTGCTGGTGAGCTCAGCTCAGTCCTGTGGCACCACATCCAGGGAATGAATAAGCGTGTCTTAAGACACTTCCTGAAGAAGAAAACTGCTGCCCATATTATTTGGTTTTACTCTACTTTTATTAAAATCTTACTACAGTAGGCTGAATATACCATTCAGCTTATGTAAGGAAAATATTAGGGGAATATTTATTATCAGCTGTGTTTTAGAAGAATGTAGCATGTGGAAACAAGGAGAAGAGCCATCACCATTTGACCAGCTGTCTGTGGATCATCAGCGTGTTTTCTGCGAATCACCGCGGATTCACAGACCACAGTTTGAAAACCACTGCCATGAACTGTCTCACCTGGAAATTAAAATAGAGAAGCCTTACAGAATTATTTCCCCTTTTCGCTGTATTTCTCTGAATGTGAAGACTGAAATCAGGTGATGCTTTATACCAACATGTAAGAATAGTAAAGTACTTCTACTGGTCCTGGTATCCAGTGTATGTAACGAGTTAAAAAAAAGAAAACTCATTGCTATTGGACCTGCTACAAGAGCACTTTTGGGTGTCACTTCCATGACTGTGTATGGAGGCATACATATAATTTATCTGATGGACTATTTCTCTCTCAGGTTCTTAGACAGTTTCTTTTCACCTTATCCTTGATATCTATGGCAAGCAGAGATCAGTGGTCAAAATCTCTGGAGAGCTTTCCCTTCCTTTTTGATAGAAAAACTAGACCTTCATACCTCTTGAATTTTCTGCAGGAAGAATTTGAATTCATATTCCTTCCTCTTGCTACATCTGCACTACTCTCTTCATGAACGAAGAGCTTCAGGGTAAGCATATTCTTAGTATTTTATGGGCCAAATCATCCCTGGCAGTAAGGATGAAAATAGAAAGAAAAAACCTAAATCTTTGCAGGCCCCAAATTCCTTAATTATCATCAGTTTTCTGGGATTTTCTTCTTCCAAGCCTGATTCATTAGACTTCTGTCTTCCAAGTTCAGGTAGATAGAAACAAGTTAGATGAATGCTTCTATTGTTTGGGAATATTCGCCCCCAAGTGCCTTTTCTTATAAAGCACTGAAGACTGCCGTATATTTGAGGAACCTTTTTCTGGGAAGTAGAGCTGTCTGTTGTAGCAGTACCCCTCATGTACATTTTGTTTCAGAAGTTGTAAAAATGCAGCCCGGTTCTAGGTTCCTTCAGTCTTCAATCTGTTTGCAGCTTTGTTGTCTAGATCAACAGGATATGGGGAAAACCACCTTGCCCAGAGTGCATCCTTACCAGTTACTGTCATTGTTAATATATCATGCGTTTTTTAGCCTAGAGTCACTAATTAGGATCAGCACAACATTGTACCTAAAGCCATGTAAAGCTGCACCCCAATCAGGTATCCAATTTAAAATTTCATTTCAGATCCTCTGTTTGTTGCAGTTGGGAGATGGAGGATGGGCAAAGGGGCTTTATGCTTCAGAAGTGTGCATATCCTGCTTATAGGATCTTTTTGCAGCTGCTTACAAAGCATAAACTCTCAAAAAAGAGGTAGTGACAAATCATAGAATCATGGAATCATAGAATCAACCGGGTTGGAAAAAGCCTCCAAGATCATCAAGTCCAACCCTTGATCCAACACTGCCGTGGTTACCAGACCATGGCACCAAGTGCCACATCCAATCTCGTCTTAAAAACCTCCAGGGACGGAGAATCCACCACCTCCGTGGGCAGCCCATTCCAATGTCTGATTACTCTCTCTGTAAAAAATTTCTTCCTAATATTCAACCTAAACCTCCCCTGGCACAGCTTAAGACCATGCCCTCTTGTCTTAAAAGATTGGGCAGGGGCTCTTTGGAGAGATGTGGAAGTTGTGTTTATTAACAGCTATTCAGTATTTTCAAACAAAGAAAGACTCTGTACTATTCCATTTTACCTAGAGATGATACACATAGTAAACAGTGCAATTAATTTCAAAGGTGCATTTAGCTATCTGGGCACGCTACAAATTCATTTGTTCAAAGTTCTTCTCTTCTGGAGTAACCACTGATTGTAAATGAGAAGGCATTTTTTTTCACTTTCTTGTTGGAAATCTTCTCAAAATGACCTGGAAAAGGTGTTCTCTCTTTCACCAATTCATCTCTTCAGCAACAAATGCAAGCAGATGTGGAAGTGAATGGAATTCAAATAGGAATGTGGCACGTGCTCAGCCTGATTTCTCTCCTGGCAGAGAAACATTCTGAAAACATGGAGAGATTCCTGAAAGTTTCCAGCAGCTTTTTACATACAGTGTTGCTAATATCTAACAGTTCACAAAGCTCACAGTACTGAATTGGAAACTTTTAATGTGGCAGATAATGAGAGTGGGTAAGATATGATGCATGCAAGTGCATATGTTTTATTTAGTTTAGTGGTTAGGGACTAGCAATTGTCATCCTGTGGTTTCCAGCATTTTTAACTCATGACCCTGTAGTTTTGCGTATACTTAAGTCAGTTGACTGCTGCCTTTCATCCAAGCACCATGTAGCAGTAGCCTGGTCACTCCCACATACATCTTTGAAAACCACTGGTGAAGACTGGACCCCCAGGAAAAGAAAAATACATGATTTTGATAGAATAAAATTTTAATGGATATCAAAAAGAAAAAGTAAGGTTTTCAACCTGTTACTCTGTTTACAATTCTAAGTATATACTTCAAAAGATTGGGAATTAATTTTTACATAGATACCTGATATCGAGGGAACGGGTTGTATGTTTTTGACAGATGATCTTTCATTTGTTTGAAATCAGGGAACTGTTACTTTGTCAGACCACCCTTTGTTTAATGATATGACAATCAGAGGCGCTTTAAAAGAGTATGTTCAGAAGGGAATATAAAGGTAATCTCAGACATGAGAGAAAACAAATGGCAGTATTTTCTTTCTTTGCCTCAGGTATAAAGATAAGATGGTTTTGTTTTAGCTCACCAACCAGTAGCCATTTCAGCCAAGTTTAGAACTTTGTTCCAGGCTCAGAAGAAAAACTCTTATTAGCCTCAATGGCTTTTACATAAAAACTCAAATTGTGAGTTAGAAACATCTGATCCGTGGGCTGACTATAGTCCATACTATTATTTCCTCTATTCAAAGTCCCCTTTTTTTTCTGTGTTACTCCTGGATAACAGAGTGTGCTGACATTTGACCCTTAACAGGGATAATGGTACCCTTATCCACCCTTTGCAAGCAACTGTTTTAAATGGTTTGTTAAGAACAAGAGATAATGAACAAAACAAATGTTTGATCTCTTTCTTTGAATTTAACCCCCCCCGTTTCTCAAATGTTGAGAGAAGATGAAAATTTTGCTTGACATAGATAGAGAATGGTAACTTTAATACTTTATTTAGTAACGTAACAGCCTGTGCTTCTGACATGTCCTGACAGTAATGGAAGTGAAGCTGGGCTTTCAATTCAATAGTAATATAGATTTAATCCAAAATCCGATACCACTTTGTGAAATTAGACAGTTGCAGCAGAATGTGTTGTAACTGATCTACGTTACCCTCCCCTGTACAGGTGACACACATACACACATACAGTCATGGTTTGTAAAGCTGTCTGCTTAGATATGGCCTTACTTACTTGATGTTATCATCAGCAAACTACGTGTGAAAGACACAGAACAATCTATTGAGTAAATAATTGGCTGTGGCTTATAGCTTCCAGCAATATTCTTTAGTGTAATGATGAGAAAATTTATGTAGTTTGTTGGTGGGGTAAAAAAGAAAGAAGAAAGTTATAATCTCAAGATAATTTTTAAATGGACTTTTAAAAGGTAATTTTAAAAGAGTGGAAGGGAAATAATGTATTTTCAGCACAGGAGGTGGAACAACACAGTTTGCACATACCATGTCCTTCAGGAGTGGAAGTGGCCTGCACAAGCTCTCCCAGAGATCCATGTCCCACTTTGCTCCTCAGGATAGTGTATTTCAGCAGCAGTCAGTGCACTGGTAAATCATATGAAAATGAAAAGGTTGAGGTAATTCTTTAATTATCTTGTAATTTGAGGAGCTTTTATTCAACATTTTAAGAGCTTGAATGGATTTTTTAAATGTTCATTGGCTATGTAGAAACTGTAACATCAGGAGAGAAAGTTATTGTCTGTGGGCCTGTAATTAGACCTGTTATATACAATGCATTTTCCAAACTAGGCTCCTGCATAGGGAGAACAAAACTGTCCAACAGTAAGCATTTAATGTATGCCAATGAATATAGAAATACAAGGGTCTGCAACTGCTGAATAGTAATATTCAGTTTCACTGCAGCTGCCATTTCCAGATATGTGGAAAAGTAACCTGTAGAAAAATGAAAGTTTACTTTTGTATTTTCTAATTTATTTATTTACAGATAGGGAAAACAGGTGCCTATCTGCAGTTCCTCAGTATTTTGTCCCGAATGCTGATCAGACTGACAGAAGTGGATGTTTATGATGAAGAAGAAATCAATATCAGTAAGTTCCTGATATAAAAATATTCTGTAGACAATAGAACATTGTTACGCTAAATTGAAAAGTAGTTGTCTGTATATTCTATGCCCTTCAGCTTTGCAATTACTTTACATTATTGAATTATTGTAAGAAAAATTTTCTGTGATCTTCTACTGATTCTTAAGAATATTTTATTATTTTACTAATCATTTAGAGTTTAGTCTTCCTCTCAGTAATATTAAATGATATCCAGCCACTGAGATACAATTGAAATGAACTTTTGTAGTAAAGTATATAAAAAGAATCAGTGAAATTCTGGCAGATTTATACCATGAGGAGTAATGCTATAGATTTTAAGTATGTAAGACTACATGAGGGAATAAAGTTTCTGCTCTTTAATAGCTAATTTTAGTCCAAACTTCCTTTATTTGCAGTGTAGTACTCCCCTGTGTTTCCAGATGTATTTCTGTAACTAAGGGCTGGATTACACAGAAAAATACAGGTGATATTTTATGGACTGTGTGTAATTGTGCACTAAATGTTTGCCCACAGTCAGCCGTGTAGAATCTTAAGTAGGTGTTACTAGCCTGTGATCTGCCTCCATCAGAAGGTGTTCTGTGATTTTACTGCAGATGTTCAGTGATTTTACTGTGGGAATGTGCCTCAGCTCTTGTCTCTGAGCTCTTCTTGGGGCAGTACCCAGGAGTCTTTCTCCACAGTGAGCTGCGAAAGAGAAAGAGGCAGCTATCCCCCGAGGTTTATGGGAAAACCTGTGGAAAAAGTGGACCACCTGCTAGTGGAGAGATTTGTGCAAGCAATGCTTTGTATTTTTGGTAGGATTTTAGAGAAAACTTGCAATCAGGACATGAAGATAAATTTTAAAAGGCAGAGTTGCATTGAGGTATGAGGTACATTTTTGCAAAGGTGCACCTCTTGGTGCATAATAGTATTGCTTCAGCAGAATAATGAAAGAAAAAATGAAGCAGGAATAATAGACAAAGCAAAACCATCTATAGCAATATAAAGAGCTTTAAAATTTTATGAATTCTTACTTTTCAATAATATGATAGACATAAAAGAAGAATCTGATCAATACTACCACCAGCCTGGAGATATGTGGCCAGATTTGGAGACATTTAAGAAGATGCCTTTTGACTACACTATCCATGATCCGAAATACGAAGATGCAAGTCTGATTTGTTCAAAGCTTCAGACTATAAACAACGAAGGTTAGAATTTTAAAAATCTAGATTGGTACACATATATGTATTTATTTGCTTTTAATATGAGAATCCTGTTAAACTTTCAAGCAGAGTTAAAATGTTAGAATTTCACTTGACTAAGTAATAGTGAATAAAGATTACAAGTTTGCCAGATGAAGTACCAGAGTATAAGCCTTATAAATGTTTTATGGAATATTATATGGGTAGTCTTTAATTTAAAAAGCTCTAATTCCATGTATATTTGTGTATTTGAATGGTTTTATATCGTAGCCTTGTCCTGCTTTGTAGCAATGAAGTGACTTATGTGAGAAAAGTTATTCACTTAAAAGTGTTTATAGGTTTATATTTTTAGGTTTTGGTCTAGTTTTGGAAAGCATGAGATGCATATGTCCAGATGTAGATTCCTGGAGTGAGTTAGTCCTCTGAATTATCCAGCTGGGCATACACAAGCCCATAGGACTAGGTAGGATGTATCCAAGTATGCTGAGGGAGATGCCAGCATTGTTGTGAGGCTATTGTCTATTATTTTGAAAAGGTAACGGCAATTGGTGGAGGTTCCTGATAGTTGGAAAAAGGAAAATGCCATGCCCTTCCTCCACAGGACAGGGGGAGGACTGAAGCAATTACAGCCTACTCAGCCTACCCTCAGTCCTCAAAACAATTATGGAACAAAATCTCCTGTAAGCCATGTCCAGACCTATGAAGGAGAGGAAAGTGACTGAGATCAGCTGGAATGGATTGGTAAACATGACTGCATTTTATGATGAGGTGACTGGCACTATGGACAGCAGTGGCTTTATCTTGACTTCAGCAAGGCTTTTGTCACTGTCTTCTATGATATCCATACAGGCAAAACTGGACGGAGGTGGTTTGGATAGGTGGATTTTAAAGTGAGTAGGAAATTAGCTGGACCACTGAATTTAAAATGTGAGGAGTGTCACCAATCTGACTGACAGCCGGATACTCGTGGCAATACTCAGAGACTGATAGGGAAACAAATGCTGTTTAAGATTGCCATTAATAACCTGGTCAGAGGGACAGAATGCAATGTCAGCAAGTTCATGGATGGTACCAAGTTGGGGCAGGAGTCAATATGCAGGAAGGCAACACTACTATTCAGAAAGACCTTGGCAGGCTGGAGAAGTGGAACCTTCAGGAATAAACCTCAGGAACAGGAACCTCATATAGTTCAACAAACATGCCCCTTGCTCTTGGGATAGAATAATTTTTTTCAGCTGCACAAGCTTAAGGCCAACTCTGTAGAGACCAGCTTTGATAAAGGTGATTTGATGGTCCTGATAGACAACAATTTGAACATGAGTCACCACTTTGCGATTGGGTTAATGGCTTAGTAATAATCTAGTAAGCAGGTCAAGGGGAGTGATTATTCTTCTGTGCATGGCACCTCTAAGACCACATCTGGGTATTCTGTCAAGTTTTTTGCTTGCCTGTAGGACAAAGACATTGACATACAGAAGTGAGGCTAGTGGATAGCCACCAAGATGTGAAGAAAGTTGCAGAAAATTGGATTGATTTGGTCTAGAGAAGTCTAACAGGGCCATCTGAATGCTGTCTTCAGCTTCCTAATGGGAACTTAAAACCACACACTATTACAGATAAACAGCATAAGGAGAAGAGACAACAGATACAAATTGCAACATGAGAAATTACAAGTAGATAGTATGAAAAATATTTCCAGAATAAAAGTGGTGAAGCCATGGAACAGGTTATCCAGAAAGATTATGGAAATTCCACTCTTAGTGATTTTCAAAACTTGACATGACAAGGAACAACCTTGAACAACCTGATTTGATGCTGAAAATCTCAGTGAAAGGTGATGTAACAAAGTCCTTTTCAGCAGAAAATACACCTCATCTTCCTTCAGTCTCTCACAAAGGGGATCCTTTTAAAAGATATGGAAGTGAACTAAAGAGCAACATCACTAAATTGCCAAGTTCATGTCACATAATGTACAGTGATTTCTGTCACAGAATGGCAAATGTCATAAGGCTCTTTTTTACTGTTTATTACTTTTGTAAGCATTCAACCAGTAATAGTAACAGCAACAATGGTAATTTTAATAATCTGGCTTTGCTTGCACATCAGCCTTATGTAAAATCTGTACAGAATTATCATAATCATGAATTCGGAGATACGTTTGTAGTTCCCTTTGCTGTACATAACAGTTTATAAACATACTATTCTCAGAATGAATTCATAGTTTGTTTTGTACATGTTTAATATGGCCGTTTTTCCTAGAAGCTGACTACAATGACAGAAATAGTTTGTCACAAGGGAATACATTCTAGCCTTGAATATATGTTAAAGTTGTTTCTTTTGTTTTAATAGACAGATCAATGAGCAGGAGACAGGAAGATATGTACACATGCCGTCAAACAACTAGGATGAGACTGTCCAAGTACGCAGCATATAACACCTACCATCACTGTGAACAGTGTCATCAGTATATGGGTTTCAATCCCAGGTACCAGGTAAAGATTTCCAGAAGTTACTCTGCAGATCAGAAACTGAAGCAGACACAATGCATACACAATTTGTGTACATTCACTGTATTAAAATTGGCTTAGAAATTGTACATGTGTGTTAAAAACAGCTGATTTACAGCGTTTGTTATTTCTTGAGGTTTGCCTGCCTTGACCAGACTGCAGGTTTGGGGACATCAGAGGACTTATTCCAGCCTCATTTACACTAGTTTATTCAGTGCTGTATATATAATCTATGTATATATATATACTTACCAGTTAAAAGTACTTTCCCAGCAATTTTTCCCACTGGGACTTGGTTGTATTTTCACCTGGGTAACTGTAACAGGTGCTACTTCTGATACAGGAGTAGTGCAGCATAGAATAGTCTATACCTGGTATACAACTTGTTATTACTCAAAGTGATAACTCTAATTTCCTGCCTCTTAGAGTGTGAGGAGGAAGGTGTCAGCAATGCAAATACTGGTTTTTATGTGTCAGTATTTCTGAAAACCAAAGAGTGGCCTGTAAGTATTGGTACCATCTGCAAGACAAAGCTGAAACAATGGTTTCAAAAGAGCGAACACTTTACTGTGGGGTTTTTTTTTTTCAGTGTAAGCTCTAGCCTGGGTGATATTGCTTAACACCTATGAATAATGAAGTAAAATCTAACACCATACTGTAAGTGATTGTAATCTGTTTAGCAATGTTATAAATGTATATATAACTACACTGAGACCTTGTACTTTGACTCTAACTGGAATTATCCCATTTTTTCCCATCTTTAGCTTTATGAGTCTACTCTGCATGCATTTGCATTTTCCTATTCTATGCTGGGAGAAGAGATCCAGCTGCATTTTATCATTCCAAAATCAAAGGAGCATCATTTTGTCTTTAGCCAACCAGGAAGACAACTGGAAAGCATGAGGCTACCACTAGTCACAGATAAGGTAGATGGATAATTATATTTATGGTCATATATGGGAAAGAGATACCACCAATTCTTAAATTTGTTGAATTAGTATTCTTTACACTACTACTGCTGTCAAGAGATAATGAAGATGTCCTTATACTAAGCTTGTACCTTCTCCCAGAAAGGGACACATGAAGCAAAACTGTCTAGCCACCATGTTTCTTTATAAATAGCTTATCTGTGACTAAAGGTCTTTCATTATGGGTTTAAGATGTTAAAGTGAGAATGGTTTCAGCAATGAACCTCAGAGACGTTATTTTGTTTATCGTACCATTACTAAGAGGAAGCATTTTTTTTCTGTGGAGAAAGGCAGTGGAATATCCTGTCTTATTCTGCATAACTGCTCAGGCACTTTCACATAAAAATAAAGCTTTCAAAGAATCTTTGTCGTGGCTTCAAGACTGTATAAAGAATCACACGTCACACTTGTAAAGAAAACACTTTGTAAGGTCATCCATCGGACAGGCCACACAAACTCTGATGCTGGCCTTTACGGGGACTCCTGATATCCATGTCTAAGGTGAAGTTGTGCCGTGCTCAGGCCACACTGTTTGGAGTATTGAAGCAATTTGTGGAACAGTAGTGATCAGTAGCACTTCTATCCTGGAGAAAATAAACTACTTCCAATAAACAGTAATAAATCAATACCACCCTCCAGTTCAAGTTTTAAATGGAAGAACCCAGACAGCAACACAGCATCAACTGTGCAATGTGAGGATGAAACCTCCTGCTCTTCCTCAACCAGTAACCTTGTGCTTGGCTACACAGTCAGAAGTGTGCACTGGTTCCTCATGGATTCTTTTCCTGCTTCTGCCACTGACCTGCTTTGAGGCTTTGCCAAAATAATTTATTCTTCCTTTGCTTCTTTTTGTGTTCACTTGCCCCCAGATAGTGCCTGCAATCTTGCTGCAAGATTGAAAAATGCTGGGGGATATATACCTATATTATTAAATCATTATAAAATGTTTTTCTTGATCTACTTTTCATGAACTCCACTGGCATCAAACCCACTATTTTGTGGTTTGGCAGTTTTAAATCTGTAGTGTTTAATTGTGAGGACTTTAGCGAGTCTCTGTAAAGAGGCACACTTTCATCCTGGGTCTTTAATGACCTTGGTAGGAACCAGGCTAAAAACAGTTTCCCAGACTGGAACAGTCCTGGGTATCTGTAGAAACAGGGCTTTTACTGTACTACCAAGCTTGGAAACACCCAGTGAGTTTCAATGCCTTCAAGTTTAGGAGCTGGCCAGTCAGAAGAGTTTCGGAATAAGGTGTTTCTTACTCTCTTATGTCATATGGAGCTAAATCCTTTTCCAGATCTAGCCTCCAGGTCCCTGTGCACTTGGCAGGTCAAGGTTAGAAGTCCTGTCCACTCCACCACACTCTCACCAGGCGAATAAGCTAAGTGATTGAGTTTTCTTTTTTCCAAGCTCTTATAAAAGTTGTTTATTTTCCTATCAAGGTAATTTAAAATGCGTGAGTTTGTACAGTGACAGTGAATCTGATTTATTCTCCTGAAGAATCTGTTTCTCTTTCTCTTTTCTCTCTCCAGGTTAATACAGAAACTCACACTTCTTTTTACTTACAGAGTGAAGATTACATAAAAAGCCCCACTTTTACTCCCACCACTGGTCGTCATGAACATGGACTTTTCAATTTATATCATGCAATGGATGGAGCCAGTCATTTGCATGTTTTAGTTGTTAAGGAATACGAAATGGCCATATATAAGAAGTATTGGCCCAACCACATCATGCTTGTTCTTCCAAGCATTTTCAACAGTGCAGGAGTAGGTAAGCATAACAAAAAGTTCTAAGAAACGTGGACACACGACCTGAACCCTTGAGGTGTTGTTAATCAACAGTGAAATGTAGATATACACCTTGTACCGAGCATGTCTGATCTGGTGATTTGGATTCCCTTTGGAGACAGTGGGTCACAGCTGAAGATGAAATTCACTTAATCCAGGTCACCTAAAGCAAGCTTGATGAATTGCACCCTAGAAATACTTACTTTCTTCTATGGACTTTAAAAGAAGTTGAGGGTGTTAACTCGGAGTAACTGACTGTTTCCTCGTGGAAATAAGTTATATACTAGTTACATGGGCAGTGATGCACTGATTAGGTACATCCTTTAGGTAGGTTCTGCTAACATAACATCTGTGAAATATTCAGCCTTTTTCTTGTGCTGCTGGAACAACTTACACACAGCAGTAGTGACAAAAATTAAAAGTAGATCATTAGGGAAAATTCTCTGTGTCATTCAACTGGTCAGTCAGCATTTCTAGCTGTTTGCATTAAGAGATGCTAGTGGACACAAATATCTGTCAGGTAAAAAGAATTAGTCACTAAACCCTTAAGACACTAGTAAAAAAGTCAGAGTTCATTTTGCATGTGTCTCAGTGTGGTTCTGTAAGTCACTTTCTTGGCGAATGACAAAGTAAGTTGGCTCTGGGGAGTGTTGGGATGTTAAAATCTTCAGAGTGGTTTATACCCTTGTCTGCAGAAATGCTCACTTCAAAAGGCTTTCAAATTAAATGCTAACATTTTCTGCCCCTATTTTTAATCTGATGGTTATGTCCTTGGTTTCAGGTGCTGCACACTTCCTGATAAAAGAGTTGTCTTATCATAACCTGGAGCTCGAACGAAATAGGCAGGAGGAGCTGGGCATAAAACCCCAGGATATTTGGCCTTTCATTGTCATTTCAGATGACTCCTGTGTTATGTGGAATGCAGTGGAAGTTGATTGTTCAGGAGACAGGAAGAGGTAAATAGAGTAATACATGCTTTTTCAGCTGATCTTTTTTAACATTTCACTGCATATAATTTTGAAATTATGTTTGATATACTACAACTTTTACCCTGTACAAGCAGAGAATTATATCTACCTAATGAGAGTAGATATCCTAGATATCTGCCTTTGCATTGCACATAATGTAGTGCTTTTTATTTAGCCTGCTTTTCATTTCTGTCCCTTGAAGATTTACGTGCCCTGCAGCCGTTGCTGTTTTGATTGACACTGGTTCAAGCTACAGTTACTTGGAATGCAGATTTCAGGCTCTGTAAGCAATCCCTGATACACTGGACAAGCATGGACATTCACATGTACATTTTTCACCAGATTTTTCTAAGGAAGCTAGAAGACAATTCTGTGCAAATTGTGCAACTGATTTCCTGTGGCTCTTTCATCAGTCCCAGTCTGTGTGGCTCCTTTATGAGTTCCCCAAATCCCCAAACTAGTATTTTTGTTTTCATTACTTTGGAACATTGTTTGTACTAGGTATTTTTATCTATTCCCAGAATGGTGCTATGCAGGATTTACAGCAAACCTTCAGAGAGAATGAAACTCAGTGAAAACTGAGATTTATGGGCTCTAGGAGTGGGCTAGAAGTACTTTGTGCTTAAGTTATGTCACAAAGTCTGCAACCCTCCCAGATTCATTAGAATATTATCTAGGTAACTTTAAAAGCTTATATATCTGAGTGAATATTTTGCAAGATCTAGACTAAGTTTCAGATCTGTCATACCAGTCCCCACCACATAAGCACCAGTTAAAGTTTTAAATAGAGAGACAAAAAAATGCAGTAAACTAAGACAACACTGGAGTTATCTACCTGATATCATAACAACTTTTGACTGTTAATAATTGCTCTTCAGCTGAATGAGATTCTGAATGTTCTCTATATACTTTGAAATTAACACATTTTCATAATTATTGTAGTGACTATACGTGGACTGAAAGGAATGTTTCCTTGAAGCAAATTCTACAACATATTGAAGCAACTCCCAATGTTACTCATTATGCCTTAATTGGGATGAGAAAATGGTCCAGTAAAACAAACAGTGCTGAGATCAAGGAACCGTTCTCCTGCTGCCATGTGCATGATTTCATTATGCTGAATGTGGATCTGACACAGAATGTACAGTATAACCAGAACAGGTAAGTGAATCTGCAGCACCTTTTGAATAAAGATAATGAACAAAGTAAAAGAATTTTTACAAAAGCTCTTGGTTTTTTAGGGAGGTTGTGAATGACATGCAGACAGATTTTGTTTTCTTGCTAGTGATCCTTCCCAGGTTGCCAGAAGTTGAAAAAAAGACATTAATTTCCATAGTTCCAAATAAAACAGTCATATTTGAATTACAGGGTAGATATACTCAGCAGTGTGCCCTGAGGTATTGGTCAACTCCAAGTGACCTTTTGGTGAACACTTTACTTCCTCTCCTGCCCACTTATGTGCACTCCCTTCCAAATAAAACAGGGATGTGTGGCTGAATGGTACATAACCAAGTCTTGTTCTAACATATAGATGGGCTTTTTACCCTGAGTAGCACAACACTGGAGTGCACCACATGTGTGCTCATCAGAAAAATCAGAAGAAAAGCATAAATAAATCTTGTTAACATTGGTGGTTGTTTCTCACATTCATCTGTCTCAGAAATCCCACTTTTTCATTTATTGTGCCACATAAGACATATCTGATTATAATTTTGTCACACACAGCATCACCACAGTTACCAGAATAGTATTCACTAGGTACATCATCTCACAGAATTTTATTGATGTGTGTGAAATAGACTGTGGTTTTGGCCCCACTTTTGGGGGAATTTATTACAGCAGAATGAAGTATATATCACTAGAATGGAATTCACTTATCTAAAGATGGTCTTTAGGCAACTCAGAATATGCAGATGATGTCCATATGGGGCTGGCAGGTGTGACATGAAATCTACATGTGTTTTTCTGTAAGTTAGGTGGGACGCCTTGGGTAATCTAAAATGGCTCTACACATCTAGACTTAGGTAACTGAACATCAGTCACTGTGCTTCTCAGAAGAACTCTTCTAACTCAGGAAGATACCTTTTGAAGTCCAAGTTTGCTTGGGACTGCAGGGAAGCATTCTGCTTTCATTATTCTGTGGATAAACAGATGGTCTGTATTTCTATTGTCACCAGCCTGACACTTTAAAACAGCATTTTAAACTTACTCCCATGTGTCTCCTAGTACAGAACTATGTTCCCAGGCTGCCTAACCATATTGCCTTTTGAAGCATTATGAAAGGCTAGGCGATACAATGACAATAAAGCAAAGTGATATGAGTACATGCAGCAATGTTAAAATGTCAGGAATGCCAGATCACACCACCCATTTCCTGCCTGTTTCTTTAAACCACATGTGGCTCATCCTAATCCTCTGTGTGGGTGCTGTTGAGCTTGAAGTATCATATGACATTCCAAGCTTGGGCTGGCAAGGGAAAAGGTATATTTTAAAACACAGAGACACTGACAGTCAGGGATACGAAATAGCCATGTAGGTAGATATTGCTAAGATCAAAGACAAATTTTTAAAACCCTATAATTAAATGCCATGTTTCTCACTGATATCAACTGTTGCACTAATTGCTCAGCTCTCTTAAATTAATGCCCTGGATGTCAATCCAATGGTTCTGCACATCATCCTACTTCCTTTCAAAATGGAGAACCACATCTGAATTTTCCAAAGACAAGAGTATTTGAATTTAGTCAAAATTTTAGGAGTTTACCTTTTATTCTGTTCCATCATAATCTTTGAATGGGTCAGATTTAAATCATGGATATTTGGCCTCATTCTGCTTAATTTATTCCTGTGTCTCAACAGTTCTCTTGTAATAAGAAAAGACTCCTTGTCTTCAAATAGTTTTCGTCTCTAACATAAAATGGCATTATTTCTATAGAAGCACATTGAAAAAATTACTGGATATTCGTATCCTGCTGGCGAAATGAGTAGTCAGATACTTATGTGCGTTTGACAAAGCAAATGTAGGGCCTCGTCCATTTCCTTGGAAGTTGAAGAAATTAATTTCCTTGACCTTATTTGGGGTAGTAACCTATGTAGCAATTTTCTATGACTGCATTATTGTAGTAAAAGGCAAAGAAAATATTTTAACTCCTAGGTATTTTCCTGACAATTTACTGCCTTTCCACTTTATGTTTGTGGTTCTTTCCCTCCCTAAGTGCTTCCTTCCCTCATTCTGATCTTCTTGAACTCATTCTAGCCTAGTTTATTATTACAAAGCTGAAGCCTCTTTCCCTAACTGGTAGGCACTGGTGGAGAGTCAGTATGTTTGACACCTGTCCCTTCTGTGGTGCTGATCAGACCTCGAGTGCTTGTATTTGTCAGCGTGTTACAAGAAACATTCCTCTGACCTGCTATGATTTTATTCTTTCCAGATTTACATGTGATGATGTTGACTTCAACTTGCGTGTCCACAGTGCTGGCCTTCTCATCTGTCGGTTCAATCACTTCAATGTGATGAAAAAGCAAATTGCAGTAGGAGGACAACGATCCTTCCACATAAAGTCCAAGGTGGGAACTAAGACCTCTGATTCATTGTTGTTAAAATTCTGTTTTCCTTTTTTATACCTTTTATCCAGGAGACCTGAGGTATTTTGGTGCATTTACTGTTGCCAGTAATGGAGTATGTCTGCCATGTAGGGCTTTTTTTAGTTATTTATTTATGAAATCCGCAATATTCTTGTCAAAAATGCACCTGTCCTTAATAATTTTCCTTTAAAACTTTGAAAAACACCCAAGTGTCTCATTACGGTCCAAGTAACCACTCACTGTGTGTTTTTTATCTACAGCTATTGAATTGCTCATCTTCATGTGACTTCATATGTAGGAGTACTCTGAGTTCAAAGAAGAAACCTCAAAGACTACAAATACAATTCTATGACTGTCTGAAACTTTTCTGGTGGCAGACATTTTTGGCTGAATGATTTTGCTTGTTATTTTAGATTTTTAGGGTAGAGATATGTTTTATACAAACCAAAATTCAGAAAAGAACAACTTGACTGACCAAGATTGATCTGTACCAGAAATATTTTTTCCTCATAGGTATCTGACACTCCAGTTTCAATCTCCCCTGCTCAGTACATTTGTGCTCCTGACAGCAAGCACACCTTCTTGGCAGCACCTGCTCAGTTGCTCCTTGAAAAGTACCTCCAGTATCACAGCCATCGCTTCTTCCCTCTCTCATTGAAGAATTATAGCCATCCAGTGCTATCTGTGGATTGTTACCTTAACTTAGGACCACAGGTACTGAACAAAATAATCTTCGAGCAGCTCTAGAAATGTATAGGGTATGTTTTGGATGGGTTTGCTGATGCATTCCTTAATAAGAGTTATAGAGCCTTTGAAGAATTAGGTATTAGATCCCTATAATGTTAAAATGAAATTCTTAGTCCCACAGAGATAATGCTAGAGGCTTTAATGGAAGCACATGGAGAACAATTCCAGATTTCTCCTAAATACTAATATAGTCTGTTGATTATATTAGATTTTGAATTATTACAGAGCACATTTTTCTTTAAGAAGTATTTTCTCAATCTGCTATAATTTGTCTCTTTCTACAACAAATTTTTTCCATAAGAGAGTTTTACAAATACTAGCTAACCCTTAGAAAGCACTTTAAACAATGTTTTAGTTCACTTTTGAGTGATAAGCTGAGCAGAGAAGCAAATACCAAAAAAACCAGTCAGAATGGCAGAAGCTGACATTAGATCTCAGGAGCTGTTCACTCCCTCTGATGAGTTTAAATATAAAGCCAAGGTCATACTTCAACTCAAATGTAGGTTGAGTAGAAGTGTGATACTAAGGTGGTGTTGTTCATGAGAGAGAAACTGTTTTTACCTCTTCATCTGACTAGAAAACTAAATGAAACTCAGTCTTGCTGATTTACTAAACTTCTTTACCAAAGTAGCTGTGTAATGAGCTTCCCATATATGCTGCTCCCAAAACATCTTGAACTATATCTTTTCATTTTCTTTCTGGCTAAGCTCCTACAGGCCTATGTTCCCACCATACTTAGGAAAACAAACTATGGAAGGGTGTTGTACTGTTACTGTCTTCCTCCATTGCATACTTTCAGGTCTAACCCATTCGGCACATGAAATGAGTTCAGTTTGGTTCTGGAATTGTTACCTGAGCTGGAATATGATACAATAGGATTGAAGGAATATGGAATAGACATACTGGGGCAGAGTCTCAGTTGCTGTGGTTCAGCCTTCCTCCACTGAATAAGGCTGATTTATGCCAGATGAGGATCTGCCCCATCTATGTAGTACAGTGGCACTTTGGAAGCAAAGTCCTGTGTGGAAAGTTCCTTAATTTAGATTTTTAAATCCTGAAACAGTGCTATAAATATTCCCAGTTCTTAGTGGATGTTGAGAGTAGCCATAAAAACAAACTAGACAAGAGGAAACCTTGTGCATTCATGTGTATGCCCAACTCTACTGACTTGAGTAATCCTATTGGAATGAAAATTGGAATTTATAAAGGTTCTTTTCATGTCTGACTGTATAGTTACTGTATTTACTCGTATAAATAAAATTTGCTGGGCAGGTCACAGCATTATGGTTGTGGGGAGCTAGAGTTACTGCAGCTTTCAAACTATCACATATAATAATATGTGATAATAATAGTAATAAATAGTAGCAACTAATATATATTTATGAATTGTGCTTTATATATATTTTTAATAAGTAGAGGGATGTTTTGGAAGGAACCATACATCTCACAATATTTGGAGTTGGAAAGCAAGTCTGAATTTGAATCAGCTGAAAACACTGGAAGCTTGATATCAAGTCTTAGCTTTATATAGAAGCTTGAAAAATGTTGATTTTTTTTTTCCAACCTCTCCCAATCAGATTGCAGTTTGCTATGTGAGTTCTCGGCCTCATTCTCTGAACATCAGTTCCTCTGGTTTGACATTCAGTGGTCTCCTGCTGTACCTCTGTGACTCCTTTGTTGTAGCTAGCTTTTTGAAGAAGTTTCATTTTCTTAAAGGTGAGCTGCAATAACGTTATTGCAAAGAATTAGATGACAGGATTTCTGGGAACCTGGGGAAAGTCCATTTTATATGAAAATATCTATACATATATATGTATATGCATGTATTCATATTTGTATTTATATGTCCCACCCAACTTTGATGCTTGATCATGCTGGCTCTGCACTGTAGTAAACTGGTATATAACAGTGCTATAAGTTCTGCAGATTTCTAAGTGGGGAGGAATGTTGGATCCATATTATGGTGTCTAGTGTACATACACAACTCCTTATTTTATGTTTGAAAACCGAGTATTGAAGGTTTTTGCAGGAACCATTTACCTATTATGTTACTCCAGATTTTATAATTTGTGATGGAAAATGGGTGATGGACAATCCTCTATCAAAATCTATTTACTATTTTTGGAAATAGAAGCTGGCTCATTTAAAATTTATTCCCAATAACCAGTTTCTCCACGTAATTCTAATGATGGTGTATAGCAGTGGAGACAACTAACTTCCACTTGGATTTCAGGCAGTCACATTGCAGACTTCTTTTGTATCATTCTGCTACTATCTTAGGCATTTAGTGCTCTGGGGATTTGTTTCACTCACAGCTATAACTGTCGCTGGAAGAAGAACACTGTGGTTAGTGCCTCTTGAAACAGGCAGAGTTGTTATGAACTGCTGTGTTCTCTGTTGCATTTCACAGAGGCTATCAGTCAGTCTTATTTTGCATAAACCAGGCAATTTTTATAGCTTGTAGCACAAAATATATTTGCTTTGGGATTTCTCCATCTCCCCTAGCAGTTTACTTGATTTTCGAACCTGCCACATAAGCACTAGAAACCACATGACTGTCAGTTTTGTTTCTTTTTAATTATATACATAGCTTTTTTTTTTTTTGTCTTGGGCATTTGCACTTACCTCCCTGTCTCTCATTCAGATTACCGAATGCTGTTGAGGTAATTATTCCCTCTTAATTGAGCATTTTTCTCAGAATCCAGGAAGCCACACAAGCAAGTTAAAATGGTATCAGCATGTCAGTCAGGGCAGTTGATATTGGTTAAAATTGATATTATTATAAAATATGATCTTTTTACTTGGGCATTTTGAGCTTGCCTATGTCCATAGCCATACAGGTTCTTTGTTGCCAGCACATTAGCTTATCAATCTGAAAACCACTAAAAGTTAATGATTAGTTTTAAGGACATATTTAGACCATTTTTTGGCCAGCAAAACACAAAGACCTTAGTCAGCTATCACAGCGATTGACTTGTGTGTTTTGCTGAGTGAGGGTTTCACTCAACAAAGGTAATGATCAGAAGGACTAAAACAGGAATGGATTTAGGGCTTTATCTTGTTTGCTGCCAGGACACATCACCACCTCCTTAGACCTAGCTGTTCTACCCTTCCTTACCCTAAAGAGTAGGGGAAGTACTATTAGTCCTGTTTACTAGGTGGATACTAGGTACCTCAGGTTACACGAGAAGATCCTGACAAACAGGGAGCTGAACATGGCTCTCCTCAGTCCTACTGGAGCAGCTTAATTTTCTCCCAGCCTATTTGTAACTCCTGATGTGAAAGTGGTGGAGTTCTACATGCCAAAGGGTGGTGGGAGCTGGGTGATCTGAGAATGAAGGGGATACTCATGTGAGTTTCTTTTTAACTGTTTGCTTAGGTGCCACCCTGTGTGTGATTTGTCAGGACCGCAATTCTCTTCGCCAGACTGTTGTCCGGCTGGAGCTGGAAGATGAATGGCAGTTCCGACTGCGGGATGAATTCCAGACTGCCAATGCAAAAGAGGACAGACCACTTTTCTTCCTGACTGGACGACATATTTAATTGAAAAGAGACACATTTCCTGAATGATACAAGAGACTAATTGCCACCATCTCATGAAATTACTTTTGAGAGGCTCTGCTTTCTGAACAGAAAGAGGGTTGTTTTCCATGGTTTATTAGAATGATCTATAATCAGACAATTTAAGTTTATATTTCCAATCTTTAAGTGACTTTTCTAATTTAATTGTCTGATGGAAGTCATTCCCAGTTTCTGAGAGAGACATAGAGATTTACTACTCCACATGGTGGAAATCATTTTGGATCAGAAATGAGGTCAATGAGTGCACTTCTTCTGTGACAAAAAAGACCAATGCAAGTTCATAAGGAAAAGTTTTAGGAAACTTTTTGTATGTTCCAGAAATAGGAAATGTAAATTTAAGAGCGGATTTTGGTTTACAAATCTTATTTATCTAACAGTTGGCACAGGGCAACAGGAGTTGTTACAGTTTTGTAGTATATTCTACTGATTGATCCAGGTAGGATTTTTATATGAAGATTTGTAAAGTATATTTCTTTAATAGTAGGAACTCAGTTGGAGCTTTATTTTTTGGAATAGTTGCCACACTGGATAGTTTTACCATGCAGGACCCTTGGAATAGAAGCATAATAATATGTCTGGTTTTATTAGCATAAGGAAGAGAGTTAAGAAGGTAGATGTTAAAATGAGATCTGAACATTTAAACCTGAAACTGTTATTAACTTGAGTAACTGAAGACATCAAATGGTAAGACTGATCTGCAAGTGATTTATTACATCTAGAACAGTGGTGGTTTGCGACTGAATTGTTGAACTGGCTGCAAATTTCAAGCTGGGCCCAGTGCACTCAGGAAAGCAGGTGAGACGGTTCTAAAACACTCCCAATACACTTTCTGGGGATATTTTCTTGCCAAGGTGCCTCAAAGGAGTGGGAAAATGGAGATTACATTGCTGAGAAATTAATGTGAAAATCTAAAAAGATGCTCTAGAATGGCACCAGGCATCACAATATTTCATATGCTCTAAATGTGAAATCAGTGATCACCGTCTTTGTCTAGTTTATGGAAATACTGTCTAAGTTGCAAACTTTCTGTTTGTCTGTATAGAATCAGTGTTAACTTCACTCAGTTGAGGTGTAGGAAGGATGAGTACAGACATTTGCTAGTTAATATTTGGGCTGGCCTTTCTTGCTGGATACACCAGTGGGTGGATCATTGATTTTATAGTGATGAAATGCTATCAGGTCGCTGAACCCGTTAAAATACTGTCCTTGAAATGCAGACATGAGTATGATTATGCCAAAGAGGTCATTTAGGTTCATTTGCAGAGAAAATGTAAGTTGTGTAAGTTTGAGAGACGTGGATTGCTACCTACAAGGTAACTGCTAGCAATCTGTGTATTTCTATATATCATTGTCCTTGCTTCAGAGTGAGAATTCACTTTAAGTTTTGGGAAGGAAGGTAAGCATTGTCCTGTGTAAATAGTATTACCTGTTCAGTTTTCACCAGTTGATTAGTTAATTTAAACTTTTTTAAAGAAGTGTGGCATTTATGTCTAATCCATCCTTTATAAATAAAGTTCATGCTGCATGGACATCTGTCTCAGTGATGTACAGGACCAACAAGTACACTTTTGTAGTGGGACAAAACAAAGTAAAAGGATTGGTTAAAAGGAGTTAATATAATTAAGCAATGACCTGAAATGATCAAGAGAAAATACAGTACTGCTTAATGGTCTACAGCATACCACAGCCTCAAACATATAAGAGTTTTTGCAAGAACTCAGATCTAAAGACAGTGGGTTGAAATCTCCTTTCCTGTAACCAAATATTTAAACAACTTTTTAGATCTGAGATTTGCTTTGCCAGTTTTTAGACATCCATTTTCTCCAAGAATCTAAAAGGCCTAAAGTATATAATAAAAAAATAAATAAATCACATCCTTTCTTAACATTCTCTTTTGCCGCAAAGTCTTCAAAACTTTGACAAAATACAGCTGCTAGTTGGCTAAGGCAGTCATGCTCCTGAGTGCTGTTTCACTGATAACTTTTTGCTCTATGAGTTGCCTACATACTGTATCCTGCCTACAGGAAAGGAGTCTCAGGACCTGGTCTCACGAGATCTAATGTCTGTTGTGTGACCAAGTGCAATCATTCTCCACCATGGATTATATACATTGTGTATGGTGAAACATGCGTGCACAGCCCATTGTCTGATGAAGCACATCCTGTTACAAGACTAGATATGCATTTAATATGTGACCAAAATGCAGGTACTTCCCATCATACAGGTAGCTGTGCACCCCCACGGTAGA
Organism: Chiroxiphia lanceolata; assembly: GCF_009829145.1. Lineage (NCBI taxonomy): Eukaryota > Metazoa > Chordata > Aves > Passeriformes > Pipridae > Chiroxiphia > Chiroxiphia lanceolata. Next base: position 102,724,945 of record NC_045639.1, read on the forward strand.
AAAACACAGCATTTTGTTCACAAGATGCCAAAAAAGTAATGATGGATGAGTCAAGGAGAGCCACACTCCAGAGCTCCATCCAAAAGTTTCTTCATCCTTGACCTTGTTTACAAACTAAGCCCCTCTAGAATGTAAGCTTTCATGGAGAGGAACAACATAGAGTGTGTGTGAGTAATAGGGATAAATAATAATGAAATAAAAGTAAATCTGCTTGGATGGGACTGGCATCCTCTGCTACAACCCTTGGTGTTGTAGTTGTTTACCACAGGTGTATGTGTAGGGCTAGGAACCCAGGTCCCAGCTCCACACTTCTCTTGTCTTGCTTTTTGTGGGATGGAATTACTGGCTTTCAGTCCCAGTGGCCTTTGTGAGAAATATTGGCTCATACCCCTTATGAACACAAATCTTAAACAAACTAAAAGGTGTTGTCTGCACGCTTTTAAGACTTTTTATAGCCTCTACCTTCTCCTCTAGTGCCTTCCATGCTTGCTGATTTAGTCATCCACTATTATCACCTGCAGATAATATTATTAGCATGTTCTGTATTGCATGTCAGAGAGTGAAGCAGTTCATGATTCAGCTTCCGCAAAGCACAGAGTCCAAATATAGAGAAGGTTACTGGGAAGGTGACATTATATTTTTCCTTGCTACCATCCTCTCTTCTCTATCAAAGCACTCTTCACAAGTACTTAAGCACTAATGTCTGGTATCTAATCATTACAGATGATTTGAACACTAGCAAGTGCTTCCCGTTGTGGTGGTACAGAATGTACAGATCTCAGCTCCCACTCTGCATCCAGAAGCAGTTGCTAAATATTGCTTGAGAGGGGGCTGCTTTTCAAAGACTGTATCTGTGACACTCTGTGATGAAACGTGTCTCTCACACAAAAAGAAATAGTAATAGACAACCAATCCAAAGAAAGGGTCAGATGAGAGCTTTACAGGGTGGAAAACAGTGGTAAAAAGTGTTTGCAGGAAATCAAGGACTGTGGGCAGGGACTGTGTGCAGTGTGAGAGAATCTGGATTTCTGTGGCAGTTGAAATTCATGTGGGTGGCGTGAGCACCCAGCTCAACAAGTCCCAGCCACGTGCCACAGGCTGCTCAACTGGTCCCAGTTTGGTGGGGATTGCAAGACATCAGTCCTTCCTAGGGTCCATTCCCCAGCTGCTGCCACAGTGCCTGTAGCAGAATTGACTGTGCCAGAGCTGTTTCTCAGGGTGGTAATGCATTGCAATTGTCATAAAGCCCAACCTCTGCTTGCATCCCTCTGCCATGCATCACTTGGCCAGTGAGCACAGCCCACCACAGCCCCATGGCACAGCCTCTCACCACGTTCACCCACATACAGCTGCCACTCTGCCTTTCAACTCTCCCACCAGAGTCCTCTGCTGCCACATCATCCCCCAGCTCTCAAGAACCAGTCTTAATATATCATCAGCTATCACTGAAATATGGTGGATATGCTGGCACAAAATAAAATCCATATTCTTCCAATTTTTCTACTTCCTTAAGGGTAAAACTTTACAGTGAACAGTGAAACTAGTCCCACATATCCTCTGCCTGCTGACTGTCTTCTGTCCCTTATACCTGCTCCAGTCTGCACCTGAAGAAATACTCAGCATTTCTGGTGGTTTTCAAATGCTTTTATAGCATTTTCAGTCCTGTTTTGACAACTCCCCAGATTACCATTGATGATTGTGGAGGTCACAGCTCCGGCAGTTTTGAAGCAATAGTCCAAATGCTGGCATTGCCTATTGCTGACATATTTGGCAAGGTGGTGATGGGGTGTTGGATATAACAGCAAGGTTCCTGTGCAGTGAGAAAAAGGTGTTGGAAATCAATTGCCATGATTTTAAGAGAGACTTCATAAAGCTGCTTCATACATAAATGTGGTTTTGATTAAAATCTTAAAGAAAACTGAGAATTTTTGATTTAGATTTATATAGCAATATAAATAGAAGAAAATCTCTCCACACCTCTTACATGACTGATATGTTGATTATGCATTTAAACCCTGAGTGTACTAAGAATTATTATTCTGGCAATGTGTACTGTGGTGCTGTAGAAGATGTTGAGTGGTGCTGTTAACAGCAACTTAACAATTTTGTTTATACTCAGAGAAAGTGAGTTTTTACTTGTTATTACATATGGGGACCAGTAGCAGTTTGGAGAACAGATACTGCCTCACAGGTTAGTGGGGCATGTGTATGGCATGGAGTTGATTCCATATCATAAGATACCTTTGCATGTATGTGCTTTTGCAAACACACAGAACCTTTGTTTTTTGCTGATGGTGTGATTTCTTTCTACTAGAACCTAAATTATTCTAGTAAATAATGTTTATTTATCAGCCATAAATCTGGAAGATCTCTCCCAGACAAGTTGGCACCTGTGCTGGGGCATGCTGGCAGCCCTGTGTACCTGTTTGATGGTTCATGTTTGATCTGAATACGCAGCATCTTGAACCTTACTTCTGCAGGAGATGCAAACCAGGAAAGTTATGACTAAGCAGCTGTGTTAGGTAGATTTTATTTTTGCTTTCTTAATTTAGCCCCGTTTCAGATACATGATGCTATGAATTGCCATGGGTGTTTAGTTCCATACACTTTGTCCATGGCAACTGCAGTAATGTGAAAAAACTGGAGAAAGTAAAACTATTTTAGGAGAGTGACACTGTCCCAGTACAGTAGAGTTGTGATTGTATTTAAAAATATCTTAAATTAATCTTTGCATTGAACAATTATTCTATTAAAAACAAGATAACATAATCTCATCAGTTCACAAAATAAAGTTCATGTGAAGGTTACTATGAGCTAATATTACTATATTTAAATATTCTGGAATGATTACAAGCATTTTTTTTCCTTCTCATGATACAGCACTTGCAAGTGTGGTTTATAAAAAGAAGCTGGCTCCTGTTTACCCTGTGTCATCATGTAGTGAAATCATAAGACATGGTTTAAAACCGACATCAAAACTTGTGTTTACAGTGCATAATTATCCAGTGAAACTTGTTGCTACAGGATCTCACAGAGGCTATGGGCTGAGCAGGTATCTGAAAACCAGTATGAAGCCCGTGTGCAGTGCGAGTCTGAGAACGTCTGTCAATTTTGTGTCAGCCTGTGTTCCACATTTGTCTTGTCTGGTTGAAAACCAAACTGGGAAAGTAGCAACAAAGTTGTGAAGTCCTTAGAGTGGGGAAATGAGAAGGGAGGGAAGGAAAAAGCAGCTGCTGGGATTGTGAGAACTGGGAAGAAGGCAAAGAAACAATGGCCTGGCTCAGTGGTCATGACCGCAGGAGGTGGGATGGGAAGCGTGTAGTGGGGGCGGCAACCTTGGGAAAAGTCTGGGAACCATTGTCCTCATATATGAAAATTACAGAGCAAATTCCTTTTACATCTTGTTATTATTCAGTTTCTGGATATATTCATCAGAAATGTTTGGTGATGGTCGCCCTTGGACATGAGATACCAGATGCACTGATCTAGGAGCGGTCATTGGATGCATCTGTGTTGCACAGAAGAAATGTTTGCACTTGTTAGTGCTTCCTGGAGAAAGCAGAAAGATCCTGAGGTTGGACAGTCCAGAAAATGACAAAGGCCTCAGAAATACAGTGTGCTGAGAAAGATGCATACCCACTTCTTGAAGAATTTTATAAATAAACAATATGAAGCATATTACAATTATTTAAATGCTATTTCTAATAGATTTTTATACTTAGCCATCACAGCTTGAAAGTAAATTTATCAGAAGAAATGGGTGGGACAGTGGAAAATTACTCCAGCAAACAGTGGTTCCTATCTTTTAAATTTAGTGAATAGACCTTTCAGCAGAGGCAGGAATGCCATTGAAATTCATTAGGTGTGGCATTCCCTGTTTATCTGAAATAAGAAGAATTGTGTTGAATTTCCTTCCCTGAAATTGTTCCAGAAAGAAAATGCGATCTGTCAGATAGCTAATAAATGGGTTTCTGTGCTTACAGTCTTAACATTTGGTGTACAACAGAAATGAGTAACTTGAGCATCTTGGTAACTTAAGTGCTGTGCTATTTTCTCTTGGAAGATTTATCCTACAACTTGGCTATTGGGCCACTTCAGATTCAGAGTTTCTAATGTGAAATGTGAAAGCATCTAAGTAAGCACCTTTTTTTCTGAAAATCTCTTCCCTGTGTCTTCCACGTCATTGTTCTGTGATCCTAAGACACTCATCAGGTTGAAAGTCCATCAGAGACTGGTACCAGTGGGCCAGAGTGGCAGAGTTTCAGGGGTAGAGCAGGTCAGACCAAACAGCATGACAGTGTGACAGTGCCTGAGGGATGCTGAGGGCAGCCCAGCAGACTCCCATAGGCCCAATGAGTAACTGGAGTGAGTTGAGAGATGTTTCCTGCACATAATGCTTGTCCTGTGATACAAACTGATATTTCCTTTGCCATGTCAGACATTCACAGTAGTTTGGCAGCTGTGTAGTTTTGGTTGATACACAGGAATAAAACTCATGCCCAATACTCCCAAAGCTTGAAGGCAACTCCACACAGCAGAGAACTTCCCTGTCAGCTGGGATGTCACAGCTCTTCTTGAGACCCCAGAATAAATTGTTTTAGGAAACTGTTTCAGACTTTAAAAAGCCCTGCATTTTGTATTTCGGGGTAAGGAGGATGACAGAAGCAAGTCCAGCTGATGCTGATGTTGCAGTTGAAAATGACACGCTATCAAATCATGGCCTGTGCAACTGTGGTACCCTGATCCTCAAGCTGATGGTGCCTGGTGGGCTGCCCAGCTGTCAGAGGGGGCTCTCACTTTCTAGTCCTCTCTATCTTTACGTGCTGCCCAGTTTAGTGACACAGCAGCAAGAGACCATGCAGTAGCAACAAGCTGTTTATCTACTCAATGCCATTTTTTCCAAAGTTTTCTTTTTCTATCAATTGGTAATTTTCCTACTTACTGAATTTGCACATAGCTTAAGGTTAATTATGAAGCACAGCTGGGCATATTTGTTCATTTGATAAGCATTATCAGCTCCTAGCTAACACTAGGACTCTCCTGCAGTGGGGTGCTATAAATAGCTCATTTCATTATATAATTCAGTGGAAAGACTTAGAAGCCTTTGACCAAAGTCAGACACGTAACAGAAGGTTCAGGGGTTTTGATGGTAGTTTTATTTCACCAGCTACTGCAGCTGGATGCCTTATAAGCAGAGGAATAATAAATAATAAAATTCAAGCCACAGGTTGTGAATTTGAAAGCATATCATAGCTGTGAATTAGTGGTCAGTTTGAGCACAAAACCTCAGGCCTGATGCTGGTGACAAAGCTGCTATCCCTGCCAGCTGCCAGACGTGATTTCAAGATGCTGGACTCAGTTGTCCCCTCAAACAGCCAGAAGTCTCACAGGCATCAGGACAAGTTTATCTGAAGTTACATAGTATGTGATCTATGATAATTGGATTCTACATGCTGGTACTAAACTAGACAAAAAGAGAAAAACAAAAGAAACAAATGGCAAAGAAAATGGTCCTCTTTCAAATGTTATTGCACAGAAGAACAGAAAAGCTGTGCTGCTTTCACACACAGACAGTTATTGTGGAGCTGTGCAACTATGCAGAAAGGCAGAATTAGATTTTGGCATTAAGAACCTGTCTTGAAAACAAAATCAAACTATTAAAATCCATACAAAAATATAATTAATGATGAGAATAAAATGTCAGTAAAAATTCCTTATATTCTGTTTCCGGAGTTTATAACTCAGCAAACTGTCTGCCCATAAAATCTCATATGCAAGTAAGGGTACTGACTGTTTGGAAGAGAATTTGTGTTTGTCAGGCTCTAATTTTTCACTGAACCTTTTGACTGAACTAGGGCACTTGAGGAGTCAGTTGCAAGGAAAGTGTGCTCTGGTTTACTGAGCTCAGGTTTCTTGCTCTGACTGGGCTTCCAAGAACTTCGGCAGGTAAAATTAGCAAGCAAACACGATCGCAGGGAAATTATATTCTCTGCAGCTTTGTTGTCTACAGCTAAAACTTGAAGGCAGCTTTTCGTATATGGCAGCAACCAAGAGTGGGTTTAGTGGTGTATGCGGAGAACTGGGAAAAATTATCAGCTCAGGATGTCATCTGAGGAGGAAGACCAGCCAGAGACCCCCATTGGCTCCCCTTGGTCTTGGGTAAGAGCTTATGCCCTAAGGCTGCATAAATCACACTTAAAGCTTTAGAAAAAAAAGTAACAACCTGGGCTGTGTGACCCTCCATAGTAGGGAATATCAGCAGCTGTTTTACTCTCCTGTTGAAGTTTGTGTTTCATGAGTGGTTAGATTATTTGTTCCTGTTCAGTGTGGACATCTTAAAAAGAATTGAATGGGGAAAAGCTTCTTTTGCTTCTGCTGTATATGTCAGATGCTACAAGAAAACCTGGCTGATTCTGTACTCCTGGCCATGTAAGCAGCACTGTTGAAAGGTAACTTTTAGGTATAATGGGGGCGAAAGGATGTAAACAGTAGTGTAAATGTTTGCTCTGCAGGTTTGCATTAAGAAAAGAGCCCATGAGATTGTATTACAAATATAGAAATGTCTTGCCATTTTTTTTCAGTAAGATTGAAGCTGCCTTAATGAAATACAATCTACACTGATGGTCCTCTAACAGTGGCTGCATGGTCCTGTAAGATCTGGGCTTATGCCTAATGCTGCTAAAGAGGATGTAAGTCAGTACAGTTTTCTGGCAGAAAGATAGAGGATGAATTCATTCTGAAATGACTTTTAGTAGAAATAGGAACAGCTCTACTGCATGGTCTGAAAATTCTCTAAGTTTCAGGAAAAGGTGGGGGGGATACAACCAAGGCTTTCAATTACTTAAAAAAAAAATAAAGTGATTAAAAACCAGTTATATGCTTTGAAATTAGTATTTATGGTTTCATATATGGTTTTCTTATCTTCTGATAGACATACACATCTATGATTTTTCTGGGAATGACAATGTTTGAAATGGTTTCTAAATGTTAGGCATGAATGTGTGTGATAGCATGGAACTGATACGTCCTGAGGGTACCCAAGGAATTACCTGAGACAGTTGCTTTTTGAAGGTAGAAAGCATGGAATAAATTGGTTTAGCTGCTAATAGAAATAGATATGCTAAAGATCATTCAAAACTGTTGCTATTGGCCTTTAGAAGTTGCTGACTCTGGGCTTCCCCTAAGGACATCGGAAGAGAAGGACTGTTTGCCTCCATATATTTACTAAAGTGTTTCTGCATGTCACTCCCTGTAGAGTACAGAGAAAATTGTGGTCCTTGGAGAGGAAGACAGACTATATATATCTGTTAATATTAAAAGCTAATAATAGAGAGCTCTTTGATGAAAAGATGCCTGAGGTATGCAAAGAGAAATACATGAGCCCTAGGCTTTGAAATGTAGCAGGTGATTAAAAACTTACATGCTTCCAGAAGCAAAGATTTCTTTTTGTAAGCATCTAGACCTCAAACTTCCTCTGATTTACCAGGATATTGTAAGAGGAGCACACAAATATCATTTCATAAAGACATTTTCTTTCCCTAAAGATATGAATGAGATTGTACATTTTTGTTCTTTCCAGAGTAGGAATAAATAAAAAGTAACAAATAAATTACACATGGATGGCCATATGCTGGGCACAGAAACCTGATTTCCCATTTGTGACTGGGACAGGCACACATGGACCATGTGGTGGCAGCTGGGCTTGTGTCACAGACTGCTGGTGGCAGTCAGATTTGAGGGCTGTGGAGCTTCTCTTTCAACTAAATATTGACCAAAATGGCCACTGGTGGGTCATGTGTGAGGATGCTTCTTCCCTCTGCTCTCTTCCCTCCTGGGGCCAAGAGCAATCATATTCATCAGGGTGATCAGATCATCTCAGATGGAGACATGATGCTTGGCCTGACTTGCCCCCTGGCATCCCTGGGCATTGTTGCCCTTCTGCTGTGTCCCCCAGCAGCCACAGCAGCTGAGCCATGGGGGAATTTGCTGAGTTAGACTTTGTGGTGGGCATTGAAAACCACTAACATATTTAGCAAAGAAACACCCCCCACCCTGCCAAAACCCATATTGGAGAAAAGACAATATTGAGAATATTATTAAAACATCCCTAAGCTCTCCACATGGTGGTGTTTCTTTCAATTTGACCTCTTAAAGTTGGGTTTTTTTACCTGACAACTAACAAAATACTATGGGCTGTGTAGCTTACATAACAGGTACTGTCAATGCTGTTCATATATAATTACAGAAATATCTAGGAGGGACATTAAAAGTACTCACACATCCTCATTATCACCAAATTTTAAAGCAGGACCGAGCCTGTCAAAGCATAGCAGACATCAAGAAAGACTGTGCAAATTCCTGAATCAAATACAAACTTCCCATATGGCCCTAGGCAAAATTCAGGTTTCATTTGCTAGTGTTTCCACTTATTGCAATAAGTAGCTCTGCTCTGAGATTCCAACTCGACACCTTCATATTCAGAGGAATTTCTACACCTTTCACCTGCACCACAGGGACCGAACATCTGTGAAAATACCCCCTGAGCCGCTGGCACTGGGTACCCAAATTAAACAGGCACACTTGAAAATTGTAACCTTCATTTCCCCCCTACCTGCAACATTTTAAACTTAATTTAACCTGAACTTTATGTTGCATTTTGAGGTCTTCTGGGAGAATCCTTCCAGAAAGGCAATGCCTTGCTGCCAGTGCTGCCGCTGCAGTTGATGCTGCCAAGGGAGAGGGAGTGGTTGGCTTCGCAGGGCACTTCTCAGTTTCTGTCAATCTTTGCCCAGTCCCAGACAAACCACTGGTCATTGATAAAATGCTGTCATTTCTCCAGGGTCACAGGCAGTCTTGGATTTACCAAGTTCCAGTGGGGTTAACAATGTAATTAGCATCAATTTCTCTGGAAAGCTGAGAGTGTCTGTACGTCTTTCACTGTGAGACTTTTACTACATTAAACAGATTTCCTGTGTAAATCAGAAAGAGTGGGCCAGGGCCAGAGCCTGGTCTCCCCCCACCAACCCTGTTGGAGCTCAGAGCAGACAGAGACCAGAGCCCATTTGCCTGGTGGCTGCAGTCCTGCACTTTACAGAAAGGATACCCCCAGCAACTCTGAGAATAGGGCTCTTCCCAGCTGTTCCAGCAGATGGGAATAGTCTGGGCTCTGGGACTGCTCCATCCTGTGGCCCTTTACTGGTGAAGGAACTCTCACACAGGGCCTGATTCCCCCTCCCTGCTTTCTGACCTGCGGCTGATCTGTACCATGTCAGGCACAGGGATTCAACTACCGCCCTATGCACAGGGGCCTTGGTGTGAGCTCTTCTTTTTCATTTTGGTAGGCATTTTACAGCCATGTCCTGAGGAGACTTCAGACTTTTCAGAGGCAGAAGCATCTTTCCCCCACAGTGGTCTTACCCTGCCTTGCCTGGCAGGTCAGCAGCTGTAGCCAGGGGAGCAGATGCTGCCTAGTTGCAGCTCCTTGCTCTCATTTTGGAAGGCTGACACTTCAGAGACAGGAGGATATATTTTTGCAAGGTCTCAAAGGTATTCAGTGCAGATCTGTTTTCTTCCAGCATCAAGCACATGTGCTGCCTTCACACCTACTAAAGAACAAACAGTAAATTGAATCCAGACCCTTCCCCATGGTTCACCCCAGGGTTCACAGAGCACCTCTCTGGGGAGCTGGTTGCAGGCTGAGTCCTTTCGCATTTTACTTAGGGCAAATTGCTGGAGGTCAGCAATCCTTCTGTATCTGGAGATCATGTCTCAGAAAGCCTGCCATATCTTAATATAGATCTGAAAGTTCAGCTTGGTCCATGGGGATAAAAGTCTGTGAGGGCAATAAGTGGTTGGCAAATAGTGTCATGGCTGTCAGTTGCTTTGCCCCCCATTTCCTGTTGCCTGCACTGCCTTTGCATGATAATCTTTCTTTGCATGATGAGTAATGCTTTAATAACATTTATCTTAAGCTGCCATAAATGCAAATAAAGTGTTAACCTCTCTGCTTCCTACTCTCCTACTCCTTATAGTGGTCTGTGACAATTCAATCTCACTCAGAGTAGGAGTTTGAACCATGACAAGGCCATAACCCAAGAACTGGTCAGCCCAGGGGTGAGCTTCAGCAGCTCCAGCCAAGTGGCTCAGCAAAACTTATCCTGAGATCTGAGCCACAAGTGCAAAACACTCCAAAAAGAGTGGAGAATATAAGAAAAACCCAATACAAACAGTCAGAAAGCACAAACACATCTCTAAGAACCAGGGCTGTCTCAAAATCTGAGATTTTTGAAGTCAGTGATACATATTTGTTTCCTGCTACCTACCTTTAGATATGTGCATTTAAAATTTATCAGGCTCTTACTAGTCATGGCAAAGGTTAAAACTCTTTTTCATTTAAAGTCCTCTGTCTCTGGTAGATAAGAATAAGCTTCCTGAAAAGCAGCGGAAGTCTGGCACTTCCACTGCAGCTTCCCAAAGAGCTTCTGCTCCAAATCAATGAGTAGATAAGGGCTGGGCTGTCATCAGCTGGGCATTTCCCAGCGCCGTCACCCAGGGAGCCAGGAGGCCATGAGTGTCATAATGGGGTGCACACAAAAAGGGACCATCTTGTTGGCACCTCAGAATGTGTCCCCACTGTTTTTAATGGGCACAAGCTGGGGAGATCATTGGAGAAGAGCCTTCATGGCACAACGGTTCAGGAAAGCAGAACTGTCTTCTGCTTTGTTCAAAATGATACACAGGGGGTGTAGACTGTGTTAAGGAAACAGGACCAAATGATCTTGTGGAACTCATTGCTTTTACACAGCTAGAAATAATTAAGAAATTGCAAATGGAGCTGCATATGGAGAGGGCTAGAGACAGGCTTGGAAGTGAGCCTGGGAGCAGAAAGCAAAGCTGTACTTGCCTGTGGAGTAAAGGAGCAATGAGAAGAGAAGGATGTGTTTTGCTGCAAAGCCTTGTGTATGGCCATCCTGTCAGGGCATGCTGCCTCACAGCTCAAGCCCCCAAGGTCCCGGTTCAAATGCACTGTGTGTTAGAACCGAGGTACGTGGAATCACAGTTCATGAAGTGAGGAGGGAAAGCGACCTCAAGACCATCCTCAGAATTGATTTTCTCTCTTTTGGCACCAGTAGCCTCACTCACAGGAAAATCACCCACTATTTTTATGAGAATTTACCAGTATAATGTCACAGAAACGGATGTAGAGAGAAAAAGAAGTTCCTGAAACTGCTCCTCCTTTAGCCTGTGGTCTATATTGTTCCAAATGGAGCTTGTAGCTTCTGCTGCACTTTCACCACCATCCTCAAGTTCTCTACACCTGTGCTGCTGTCTATCAGTGCCGTATTGAGGTGTTTTCCCTGCAAAGCTGACAGCAAAGGAGAGCCTTCAATCAGCTTTGCAAAGCCTCTTTGTGTTCTGTCCTATGGGGGCCCAAGAGTCCCCTCATAGGCATGAATTTTGTGGGTTTCACTGTGAGTTTTGTTCAGGTTCAGCTTCCTGAGGCACTGCCGTGGTGCTCAAGGGCAGGAGGCAAAAGCTTGTTTATCCCTCACTCATACCATTTAGAAGCTACAGCTCTTTAAATCTTCAGCAAGTGGCAAGTGGTGGTTTTTATCTTCACAGTCCCTCAGGAAATTCATCATCAAAACCACAGACCACAGCATAAAAGGGCAATCATTTACTCAAACACAGCAGGTACAATATTACAGGCACTGTTACCAGGCAATGGAGACATGCCCATTCACAATACATGCTCCATCCTTCCTTTTTTTCTTCTTTCCCTTCTGTCTCCTGAATTTCACAAAAGTCTTGGTCTGATCTTGGAGTAATTCTGTTTTTGTGGCATTCATCCTGAAATGCTCTGCTGTAATGGATGAGCAAATTGTCCTTTGCCCAACAGAGATGGGGAACACAAGAGGCCAAGAAATTGCATATCTGCTCCCAAGCAAGGGAGGCCAGGAAGCAGCCCCCTTTCACAAAGGCCTGAAACAACAAGAAAAAAACTTCAGAAAGCGAGACTGAACATTGGCAGTTGGTCTGAAAGAATCTTTTTTTATTCAGACACACTCTCCCTCTGAAGTCAATTGAATCAAACATCTCAGGAAGATCTTTCAGAGGAGTAAGATTTTGCAGGATTAGTCCAGAAATTAATCCAGTACATAGAATATTGCTACTTTTCTTTGCTCTTTTTTTAGTCCTTCAGTGATAAAAGCCAGAAACTTGGAGCCTTTGAACTAAGTGGAAGATAACTGATCCACAAATCAGGTGAATAGTTTTAGCATATTCTTCTTTTAAATGCAGAGCCAGTAATGTGTCTGCATTGCCACACAGACATTCTAACCCAATCTTATAGTTGTTTTTTTCAAAATTCATTGATTCATTAATGTAATTGTGTTTAAGGCTAGAAATTTGCTAGAGCACTCTGAAGCCCTTTTGGGCTACAAAATATATAAAAATGAAATAAGTATTTTCCAATGAATTTTCATGAACAGGTTGCAATCCCCAGTTGTGCTCCCTCCTGCGTTTGCAGAAGTTGTATAGCTGCCAAAAGGCTTTTAAAGTAAGAGATTTTTGGATCAAAAGTGCCCTCCAGTGGTCCCACACATTATTTATGGCTGGTGCCTGGTATTTATCTTCCTCTTCTTAGAAATGAGACCATGAGATATTTAAAGCTTGAAGGAAGTGCAGCCAATTAAATTGGATGTACCCTTTAAAAAAAGGTTGGATAATCTGAATGTATCCTTACATCCAGATATTTTATACACTTGCTAAACAGTATGAAAGTTTCTTCTAAATCAATGTTTTACATCTCAGGAGTGTTTTTTCTGCATTATGGAGGGGTATAAGGCCCTGATCTCTTTGCTCACCCTCTGCACATAGTACAGCTTTGATGCTATCAGCCTTAATGTAATCTGCTACAGGACAGAGGTGACCTTTCAAAAACAAATATATCATCAGGCATCTCAAGGGTAATTTTTAGTTACCCAAGCAATTAGGGATTCTGCATAGCTTTGCTAATAAAATCATTGGTTTTCCTTTAAAATCTGGAAATCAGGATGGATTGCCCTATCTTTTTTCTAAGTATTTTAGGATCCCAGGGACTCATTACTTCTTGAATATTTTAAGGCAGAGAAAGATGAAGTAGGGATATAAATAGAGGCTTTGAGGGATTTCCATCCCAGTAAATATTTCTGAGAAATCTCTAGTGTTCAAGGATTTCCTTTCATTATAAATTTCTGAGCCCCTCCAATCTGCCAGCTTTTGCTTAGAGATTTTCATGAGTCAAAGACATCTGAGGGCTACCTTTCCTTCAGAGGGACATTTTGGAAATTCAGTGGAAATATGCTCTTTAATAAATAAATAATTTGCAATAAATATTTTATTTGAAAACTCTTTTGCAAAACAACAGTTTCCTTAATCTGTTTTACCCTTATATAAAACAAAACAGATTAAACTTGAAGGAGAGTTTTCCCAATAGGTGTTTAAATGTCCTTCATTTCCTTAGCTAAATTGGATTCACTGTCTGAGTCCCTGTAATTTTGTAAGGTCAGTGGAAATGCAACAGTCATTGCAACTGAGCTAATCTAAAGCAATTACCAACACGACCTTTGGTAAGAAAAGTTTGGGTACTCATAAATCCCTTCTCCTGGAAATTTTATGTTATGTGTGCAATAGAGGCCAAAACTTGAATGTAAGTCAAAGAAGACTTGACTCTTAGTTAAGATTGAGAAATGATCTGTAGCTGTTGACCTAATCAGTGCAGTCCTGGACTGAGACAGGATGACAAAGCTGTTTTCCCTTGTGGTGTTGGATGAGTTTCAACAACCATCTGCAACTTTCTCAGTTGCTCAGTTGCAAGGGGATTATGCTAATAACATCTTTTGTAATATCCTGCAAGATTCATTGAGGCTGTGCTGTATGTGAGCGGGGTGATGCAGTTAATAAACAGGTTATAAACACAATAATACTTTTCTTCCCCTTCTATGTGAAAAGTAACATTAAGTGGTTGGAGTTTAAATGAAAGAAGGACTTTAGTTCTATTTTTCATCTCATTTCTCCTTTCTGTTTCCCTTCAGAAGCTGTATTAGACTTGTAAAGTAGGAGCTCATGAAGATGGGCACAGATCATTTCTGCAGCAACACATTTGGATATAAACTATGTTATAAAGTTGATGTTTTGCTCAAAATTAATATACTTTCTCTCTCTTTTCCCCCCCAGGGTAGCAGGTTGTGGATAGTCAGGTCCTAATTGTATAACAGAGTACATGTAGTTTCCTTTAGCTCTTATTTATTTGTCTAGTTCACTAATTTTACACTCTTCCTCCTTTCGTAAGTGCTGCACAAATCTCTGTAGATCAGGAAACAGCACAGAAAAGAAACTCTACCAGGACCTGGGAAACACAAAGAAGACGGATGGTAGAAGGGGAATGTCATTTTATCTTGGCATAAGTCTGTGACACACAAAAAGATGGCTTATTAATAGGCATTTGGCAGACATACTACACCATACAACACTTAATGACTGCAAGAAGAAGACCAAAGCAGGTGTCTAATTTCCTGCAGGCATCCTGTGCCTGATGGGTGGCAGGTTAGCGCAGCAGGAGAGGCAATGGTCACGTTTCCTGACTGTTTTCTTGGCAGTTCAGGGCAGCTAGGTAGGAGAGGGAAGTTTCTGCAATGGATGAGGAACTATGAAAATGTACTGGACTAAGAATTAACCCAATGCTACTGCAGGATCCAGATATTTTGCTTTTGCATGGGCTGGGTCCTTTTCTTTTAGCCTGTAAGTGGGAAAGGTCTATTAGCAGAACAGCCTGTGGTGATGGATCCAGGTTTGGAAGAAAGGCTGGGAAGAGATAGGGGTTAATGGTAAGAGTGAAGAAGAGGAGAAGGGTGAGGCATGACAGATCCAGGGGCATGGGGACACTAGCCGGTGAGGAAAAGGTTTCGCTTCCACAGAGTACCCACATAAGTTGTATGCAAGAGCTGGGCTGCATCCAGCTCAGCAATGCTTTCCCTTGGCTATTGACAGGAGCTGGGGGGAGCCTTCACCCTCCACTGAGAAGGGCTACCAAAGGCCAGAGGCAGCAGCCTTTACCTCTTCCTCACATGGCATCTGAGGAAGAAGCCTCAATCCCAGCCACTCCAGAGATTCCCACAGATTCCCCGGGGCTCCCGCCAACTACTTTCCTGTGGACTGATTTGATCTCTACCCACATTGGAGGGAACAAAATAGGATGCTGCAGGTTTTTTTACCTCATTTGTGCTCAATGGAAAGAGAGGCTTTGTTTGAAGCCACGGAAGGATTCGTTTCCACAATCTAAAGGCAACAATCCCGCTGGAGTAACTCAGTCCTTGCAACTGTCTGTACCTCTCCACTGCCTACAGAGGGAACCGTGAGTTCACAGGCTTCCTGTAAGATTCGAGAAGATGCTACTCACTGGGGATCTGCACAACATTTCCACATGGGAGAGGCAGTTCCTCACTTTAACTGGCTTGTATCAGTTCACAGCTATTGAATAGGTGCCTTTTTTTGCTTGGTAATGCCAGTATTTTCTGCTTTGTAAAAGCCCTTTTTAAATCCCCAGACAAGCATCCCTGAAATCAGGATATGGGGACTGTTAGAACAGACATATTTCCTGACTACCTGCTGTCCCTGTAGCTGGGCAGCAAGTTTCTTACCTGCCATATCGATCAAGCAAACTTTTCAGCTCATCCTACGCTGCCTACATTAATGAGGACTTGTTACTTATTAAGCTGGTGGCAAGTAGCAGACAGTGAATGACTGCCCAGACTTTTGAACCCTAAGATGTGGAAAAACTTCACTTTCTTAAAGTAAGGAGGATTTCACAAAACAGACACCCTGGCACAACGTTTTTGTTTTGTATCTGTACAGCATGTGACAAAGTGAGCCACAGTTAAAGGTTCTAAGCACCGCTGAAGGCGAGAAAACAGCAGTATAGAATATGAGTCTTAGTGCATGTCCTTTTCCTTTATAAACCCTGGGATAATTTAATATTGGAAAAAAGGAAGCTCTTTTGACTGCTGTACTGATTTGCAGTATGTATTTGCATTTGTTTTCACTTTTCCACTGACTACGAGAGCTCTGCTGAAGAAAAGCTGACTATTTTCAAGGAGCTGCAATTGCTGATGGAAGTGGTATGCTTTAGAGAAGGTACAAAAGCAGATCTATCCTGTAGGGTAAAAGGGTGAAAAACATAATGTAAAAAGAATAGCAGGCAGTTCTGGAAATGGTCTTTCCAAGACAGGCAAGAGGTACATTTACAGAAAACAGATTGCATTTGAGTGCTCTATGTCATGCTGTCCAAAGGAAGCTCAAATGGATCATGCTTTAGCAATGCTACACTTCCTGTTGATTAGAAAGGGAATCCAGGTATAACCACCTTTGTTAAGATTATCTCAGGTAAAAGGGGCAGCTCCAAGATCTGATCCTACTTAAGAAATGTGACCTTGAAGTTAAGGGGAACTATTCTCTGTTCCTCAAGTCAGACAAGTACATTTGAGCTGAATACATCTTTGGATTATATGCCATGAGGACTCCAAATCTAGTGCTATCTCACTAACACTAGCACTAACAACCCAGCCCAGAGGCAGGACATCTTGCTGCTCAACTGATGCCACATAATGAAGACTGTGACCTGCATGAGACAGGCTCTGAAAATGTAAAGTCCTGTGTTGGCAGCTCAAGCAAAACAAGAACAGCTGGACATACATGCTTGCCCTCTGCAGGAATCCCTTCACACATGAATAATTACATTATGGGCACTGGATAATGAAGAGACTATAAGTAGTCTCTACTGCACTTTAGCCTCCTACAGTGAACAGATTATCTCCTGCCACCATCTCTCTTTTTGTTGACTACCTAATCTGTGAAGGTAATTTAAAAATGGATCCTGCCAGTCTGGAGTATGAGGAGGTGTTAATTTCTCACCGAGCATTTAATAATTCTTCATCTATCTGAATGCAGGATTGCCTCTGAAGCCCAAAGCACTCAAGAAAAGATTATTTACAAAATGGAGGTTTGAATGTTCCCTTGATTTAACTTCTGGGGGAAAATACCTCTTTTTTAGTCAACATAAACAGCGCTTGGGATCCTCCATTGACAGAGGTGGATCTCTGATGTCCTTGGCCCTGTTGCTGGATGCTGGGTGAGGTTTGTGGTGTAGATCTTACTACCTGTCTCTCTGTATTGTTCTTAAACTATAAATGCAGAAAACAAGAGTCCCAGAGCATTCCTGAGGGCATCTGGTTATGCTCTATTAATCCAGCACCTGCTTCACTGCCAGCCTAGGTGCAGTGGCACCTTTAGGAGTGTTAAATAAACACTTGGAGTTGCTCTATCTTGAGTCAGCCAGCCCTGTGTGGTGACATAAACTGGTGATATAAACATTATTCTCTACAGCCAGGGATCTGTAAAGCTTCACCCATAGCATTGTGCTGCCTGGAGAAAAACTATATGACATTTAACAAAGAGATCAATGGCTGCCATGCCACTGAGCCTGGTTTAGGCAAAATACTGAACGAAAAAGGAGGAGAGGCAGGGGACTTCTAAAAGTTTGACATTGTTATATGGTGAAAAAATTTTAAAGCCAATGCAATTATTTTAGTATTAATTAAAGCCCAGTTAAGCACAAGGGATTATTGACATTTAAAAAAATATTTTGAAAGACTTTTAAAGCTTTCTGTGTGAACAAATACTAAACATGCACCACAGAAATAATACATTCCTGCCCCATTGCGTTCTGAGATACTTTCCAAGAACTTGATTCAAAGACTTCCCCTTGTTCTGCACATGCTGTTTTTCTTCTAGTCAGCAACATGTCAGCATATGTTGATTGGGTTTTATGACTGCCTTCTTCCTAGAAATAGTCCTGAACAATGTGAGCCTAGTGAGAAAAACAAATCACTTCCAATGAAAAGGCACACTGAGCTTTCCCCTCCTCCTTTTTTTCTGCCTTTCTGGACAAAAGCCAGTAGGGAACTGCTTTCAAAGTCTATTTATGAACGTGTGTTTACTTTTGCATACACGCAGTTTTTACTACATGTGAGCCCTGTGTACTGAGTCAAGCAGCTCAGAACCTTTGTGAACACTGAGAAATTCAGTTTCATAATGGTAGTCTGAAGTTGGTAATGTTTTCTCTATTTTAAATTGAAAAAACAGAAGCAGAGTAAGGCTAGCTGGGCTGTGCAGCAGAGCACAGACAGCCTGCAATAGTGCCAGCTGCAATGGAAGTTTCCAAACTTCCTGACCTACCTCTCAGATGGGGGATTGTTTTTCCTCGCCTGTTGTTTCAACTGCAGAAATCTGATTGTGGGACAAAAGGTCTGTCCTCTCCATATTACAAACATACCCATGTTTCCACAAAATGACCTAAACTTACTCCCTAAAAGGCTGTGGCTAGTAAATCCTTCTAAAAACTATGAAAACTACACACAAGACAATGGTACTTTTTTTTCTGCTGTTAGTAATGCACATGTGAGGCTTTAAGATTTGACTTCTTAAAGGTTTGAAAGAATAGCATAATTATCAGTATTTTTATCCTAGGTAGACAGAGAAAAGTGGGAAAAAAAGTATATTTAAATTCATTTGCATTTTAATGCAGGCTTGTTATGACTATTCCAAACCTGTCATGAAGCAATATCTTAAAACCTGTTGTGCCCATTACTGTTGGTGCCCTTGCTGACTCTGGACAGTGACTTATATGAAAGTACTTAGATATCAGTACTGACTTGACAGAACTAACCTCTGTGGCAAAATTTAATCTTCTCTGAATAAATTGCATTCTGATGGAAGGCTTACCACAAATCAATGGCCAGGAGGATGGAAAACATCACTGGCAGCCTAAAATAGCCAAGATACCCATAGGGAAGACCTCTGAGTAAAAGTCTACAAGCAAACGAAGTGAGTAAAGAGAAAGAAAAAAAGTCCAACTGACTTTTAAAGGTCAGCCCCAGATGAGGCCATTACCTCCCACTTGCCACGATATTTATGCTGCACTATGGAGGCAGCTGCTGTAGGCAAATGGACAAAGGGCTCAATTCACAACATGAAAGGCTCACACAGCTTTTCAGTGTACAGCACCCAGTTTTGCGCTGTCATCTTCCTAACCCCATCCCCACTACTGGAACTCATGCCTGAATTTGCACAGAAAACAAATGGAAGCAGGGAAATGCTCCTTTCCAAAAGCCTTTTACAAGGTGTTTGTAT
Source organism: Chiroxiphia lanceolata (assembly GCF_009829145.1). NCBI lineage: Eukaryota > Metazoa > Chordata > Aves > Passeriformes > Pipridae > Chiroxiphia > Chiroxiphia lanceolata. Next base: position 102,744,172 of record NC_045639.1, read on the forward strand.
GTGACCTGTGGTGAAGTTTACTAGCAAGCCAAAACACAATCTGTGCCCAATATTATTTAAAGATCAGGCACAGCACAGCAGCCATAGCAGTTTTATTCTGTGTACTGCTGGGTGCTGTGGAGCCTGGGGATCCAAAGAGTGGCTCATGCCCAGTTTCTCAAGACTGTAAACAGGCCTGCTGCCAGTTCAGCTCCACTGCTGTACCTGTTTGACCAGAATCCCTCTGAACTAAGCCAAGAGCTTCTTAACAGTCCCTGCCTTTTTTGCCTCCTGAGGGTCCTCTGGGTACATGGCGGAGCATGTTTCTTGTGACTCAGACTGAACATCAGTGGGGCACCATCAGCTTTGTGTGCTCTATATCACGAAAACCCCAAATTTACAGATTCTTCATGGCTGCAGATCCTATATTCTGCCAGAGTTCAGTACTCTTAATTCCTCTGTCTTGTACTTAACAACGAGGGTCTGGATGGCCCAAAGCTTCCCTCAAGTCCAACCGAATGCACAAGGGCATGTGCAGTGCAGATACCTCGGTCATGCAGCTCCACTACCTGCCAGCTTTCTGCCCTTGGCTGTGAGGAGAAGCAACCATTTAAATCCTTCTCTGGTGAATGGTCTGGGGTAAGCTGTGGCCAGTAGCCCCCCTTTCCAGGGCTCATGGTGAAGTTGCCCTGGAAAAGAGTGGGCTGGGAGGCCTCTGAGTCTGGAAAGGCTGATGCCATGAGGGAGGATGTGAAGATCGGGTGATGTGTAAACATCACCTCATGAAACACCTTTTGGTAGCCTGAGGTGGTTCCTAAGAGAAACATTCCCAGGTGCAGTGTTAACTGCAGCCATTAAAACATCCGCCAAAAGCAAGCTCAGGTGTGGTGGTGGGGCCACCATCTCTGCCAATGGTGGTGGCAGCCAAACATGCTCCACCCAGCTGAATGGTCTGTGGGAGATGACAAAACAGCCTTTATCAACCTATGTTGTAAGATCTTAGATAAACAGCTGATAATTCTTTCTGTGAGTGACTAACGTGAGGTTAAGAAATAGGAGGAGCTAAGCAGGAAGAATCCAGACCTAGATCTTTCAGGATGTACTTCAAAGACCAGAGTCTTTGAAGTCCCCTGTGTTAACCCACACAGTTGGAGTCCCCTGTGTTAACCCAGTGCTGGGATGTACTTACTGAGGTGTGGGACTAAATGAACTGCCATGTAGTGTCTTGCTTCCAGTCCTTATTTTTAACTTTACTAAAACTCACTTTCCAGTGTTGTTAGCAATCCCCTATGCCCGAGCCCCGCTGCAGATTGCAGCACCTCGACAGTTCCTCTTCTCCCACTGACACTGAGTAAGAAGATTGGAGCTCTGGGACAGAAATGCCATCGAATCAGCATAAGTCTGGATTTTTAAATCACTTAGGAACTTGAGGTACTACAGAACTACAGACTGGGAAATGAACTCATTGAGAGCAGTCCTGCAGAGAAGGTCTTGAGGGTCCTGGTGGATGAAAAGCTGGATGTGAGCCAGCAACGTGCACTCTTAGGCCAGAGCTGAGAGTACCCTGGGCTGCATCAGAAGGAGCTGTGGTGAGACCCCCATCTGTAGCACTGACTCCAGCTCTGGGGTCCACAGTACAGGCAAGATGTGGACCTGTTAGAGCAGGTCCAAAGGAGGGACACAAAAGCACTGGAACACTGCTCCTATGAAGACAGGCTGAAGGAGTTGGGGCTGTTCAGCCTGGAGAAGAGGAGACTTCAGAGTAGCCTTCCAGTACTTGAAGGGGGCTTATATAAAAGAAAGAGAGTGACTTGTCACAAGGGCATGTAGTGATAAGACAAGGGGGAACAGTTTTAAACTAAAAGAAGATTATATTAGATGTTAGGAAGAAATTCTTTACTGAGAGTGGTGAGGCACTGGCACAGGTTGCCCAGAGAAGTTGTGGATGCTCCATCCTTGGACGTCTATAAGGCCAGGTTGCATGGGAATTCGAGCAACCTGGTCTAGCAGGTGGCATCTGTCCCCATGGTAGTGGGGGGTTGAAACAAGATGATCTTTAAGATCCCTTTCAACCCAGACATTCCATGATTCTATGATTAAAATGCAGCTATCCATATTTTTAGCAGTGATGGGGCAGGGACAATACCGTGTTTGCACTGTAAGAGCTGCCCTGGCTCCCATGCTGCCTCCAGAGCAATAGAGGCTGTGAGGGCTGGGCAAGTTTGGAGACTCCAAGCTGCTTGTGATCTTTCCACCCTACACCTGTTCCTCTGTCTCCATGTGATGTCTTGGGACCCTGGAGCTACCAGACCCCTTGACTATAATGGCTCCTTTGACTTGGAAGCAACTACATGGGCCAGGTTTGAGTGAGTTGATAAGGCAGTACTGGTTTTTTGTCATGCCTCCTCTGCTTCATACAGTAAAACTTGAATATGATTTCTGTGTTGCGAAGTACTTAAACTGTTCTGTGGAGATCTCCATGGGCTGTAGCCCCATTTGGCCTCCTACAGACCAGTGGCTATATTTAGGTAGCCTTCTTGTAGAAGCTAAATGTAGACAGGAATTTTTTGGCTTGATGGGTTAAGACATCAGGCCATTTGACTATGAAATCATTACTGCAGTTTTCGATAGAACTCTCTGTAGTTAGTTTTTTTAATCATTATTTACTGATGTCCCAAGCTTCATCTGACTCTAATTACAACCTCTCCAGGCAAAAACTAAAGCTGTCAGTCAAACCTGACATACGCCAGATACTAGGAAATGGTTTTCTTACTCTAGGTCACTTAGAAAGGTAATTTGGTCATGTGCCTAAATTAGATCGTCATCTTATTTTGAAAGAAGGTGTCCGTCCTTCCTCTTTGTTGCTTAAAATCTACTCTGTCGTGGAGGTAGCATCCTCTCACAAAAGGTACCAGCTCTGGGTCACTGCAACAGAACAGATCAGCTGCTCTGCAGTAGGCACCCACACTACAGAGAAAATGGAACTCACCTCTGGGCAGCAGGTGTGGCTCTTGTAATTGTTTTGTAAAATCAAATGCTCTTCAAGGGAAGCAATTGGATGTTTCAATCTGATATTAGCAGCAATGAAGCACACATACACGGTATACTTAACTACATTTAGAGGCATGATTACTGTAGGAACCTGATTTAAATTACCTGAGTAATTCACAAATGAGTAACTTTGTTTACAACATCTGTTGCATCAATGCGACGGGCTAAACACCAGTCAGGTGATATCATGAGACTGAGTCAGAAGTTTGAGACAGAAGAGCTGCTTAGGTCACCTTGCCCATCCCTTGGCTACTCTGCCATGCTTCCTTATACCTCATTTCTGCAGTTTCCTTAATCAGATTCAAAACATTTAATGTAACAGGGTTTTCACCACAAGTTTCTGAATTTTTTTCCACTGTGAGATTTCATTGTTAGAAAAGAACTCCTGAAAATACACACTCATTCTGCTGTGTCACTTCACCACAGAATAATAGAATACAAGGCTGAAAGAGACTCAGAGATCATCTAGTCCATTTCTAGGCCTACAGGCAAATTCGGCTATAATTAAAACATTCCTGAAAAATGCATGTTCAGCCTGCTCTGAAAGATCTCAGCTTCTTCCACCAAGCCATATTAGAGCTTGTGTGGTCCTGTTATCATAAAGTTTTCCTAATGCCTAAATGTTTCCTGTTTTCTTTCATGCTCACTGCAGCTCTATATCTCTCCCAAGGAGACATGGATTACAGTTATTACCTTTTCATTTTTTCCTTGAAATATTTTTATTTAACATGTATTTTTCCCTCTAGTGAGAGTATGAAGTTCTCTTGCAGATATCAGGCCTGTTACCTCTGAGTATTCTGTTTTACTTCACCTTCTATCAGCTACAATAAATTTCTTAATTCTTAAATGTTTTATGTTTAGTTGGGAAAAATACAGCTTGGCTTAATGCTGCCAGACTGGGCAATATAGGGTCATAAAGACCCTTTTTAGAGGTCAAAAGGCAAATTTAGCTTTGCACCGGAAGTTACAGTTTCCTTATTAATATTATTGAATTTACCCTGACAGTTTAGGAGGATAATATTAATTTTAGTCATCAGGAGAACTGAGTAATAAGGCCTGTGGCATGCCCACACTCCTGGAAGGAAGAAGGTTCAGGTAGCTCCAGAGGCAGTCTGGATCTCTTTGCCACACTGGTGTTAATGAACTAAACAGTGACAGTGGCCATTCTCTGGCTTTGATGCTACTGGTGTAATCTAGACACCTCCATGCTATTAAACTCCATCAGCACCCAAAACCGGTCGGCCCCCTTCAGATGCCTATTGGAAATGCTCTGTGCTCATTCCCAAACTGGGAGCTGCCAGCTGGCCGTGGCACCCGTGCCAAGTGCTGTTCTTCCAGTGACAGGGCACAGGTCAGAGCGTCCCAATGACTCTGCCTGTGCCTTGACTCTGATTGTCTTGTACAGGAATAGCACTTGTGTCCTATTTCACTAACTCAAGTGCGAGGTTATCTTTTCCCCACATTAGCTTGTTCTCTGAGGTCAGCAGGGTGCCTACAGAGGCTGGCACAACTGAAGAAAAGATTTAATGCATTGTGTTCGCTTTAAAATAATTTTTGCTTCTGTCAGTTTGCATTTCCAAGCCTACTAAGTAGGAAAAGCAGACAGTCGATTTACAACAGTCACTCTGAAAATAGACAAAATATCATTCAATAAATACTAAATTTTTCCATTAATTACAGGACTGAATGAAAGCTCCTTAGGGTTGTTTTGCAAAAGTGGGCAGGAGCACCAATTAGAAAACTCTAAAGATCAAATACTAAACTGCAACGTTAACTGTACTTTCAAACTGCTGGCAGGGATCCTGGAGAGTCGCGTGGTTGTTGCACCAGTACACAAAGAATGTTTTACAGGCCTGTCTCTGATCACTGTTTTTCAGACGAACTGAATGCACAGGCACTTTTGTACAATTACCAACTCTGTTGCAACACACTGTTGACTTTTCTGCTGCTGAAACATACTGTTTTCCTGTGGCGGTTCCTATTATTATGTTTCGGAGATTTATTTTTTGGATCAGGGAACTTTGATTGTTTTTAAGAAAGAAAGAAAAGGAAAGAATGAGTGCACTTAGCTTAGGAGGCCAACTGTATCCTGGACTGCAGCCAAAGCAGCATGGCCAGCAAGTCAAGGGAGGTGTTTCTGCCCTTCTACTCTGCCCTGGAGAGACCTCACCTGGACTGTGGCTTCTATCTCTGGGGTCCTCAGCACAGGAAAGGTGTGGACCTGTGTGGAGGTTTTACCCCACAAAAATCCAATCTCTAAGCTTCCCCCACCTCCCCACAGTTTACCTCAACACCAAAGAGAAACCAAGACAACCTGTTAGAGCAGGTCCAGAGGAGGGACACAAAAATGATCAGAGGGCTGGAATACCTGTCCTATAAAGACAGGCTGAGAGAGTTGGAGTTGTTCAGCCTGGAGAAGCTGAGACTCCAGGGGGAGATCTTAGGGCACCTTCCAGTAACTAAATGGGCAACAAGGGACCTGGAGAGGGACTTTTTATAAGGGCATGTAGTGACAGGACAAGGTGGAATGCTTTAAACTGAAAGAGGGTAGATTTATATTAGATATTAGAAAGAAGTTTTTTACTATGATGGTGATGAGGCACTGGCACAGGCTGCCTAGAGAAGTTGTGGATGTCCCATCCCTGGAAGTGGTTCAAGGCCAGGTTGGATGGGGCTTTGAGCAAGCTGGTCTCATAAAGCTTATACTCCCCATAGCAGGGGAGTTGGAACTAGATTATCTTTAAGGTCCTTTCCAACCCAAACCATTCTATGACACCTCTGAGACACAAACAGGCACACGCAACATGAAATTGTAATTATATTGAATTCAACATTTGCATACAATATGCATGTGTATTTCAACTAATAATTTAGCCTGCAAGAGTGTTTCTGTTCATTTAATTATTGATGCAATAATGCCAGTATTTTTATTCTGCTTCTGAGAATGGAAAGGATAGACCACTAGTTAAAACAATGGGCCGCATATAAAGATCTATTTCTAATTCAGATGCTAGAATTCCTTTGTAATGCAGATGAGTAATTTAATCAGGGTGTGTCTCAGTTTCCTTATCTGAAAAACAGAATTTATAATACCTCCTGGTCCATAAGACTGTTGAGAGACTCAGTAAATTCTGTTTGAATAGTGTTGTGCAATCCCTAGTGTAATGTTCCAGTGCAAGATATTATGGTGAACGGAGAAGGGCTGTGTGCCAAACCTCTATGTCTTCTGATGATGCCACCCCAAACTCACTTACCACATCCCCCCCACAAAATGTTATTTTAATTATACATATACCAGAGTGTGTGAGTGTAATGAACAGTAAAGGAACCCTTAAGAACTGCACCTACTAGAACTGGGTGAATTTATTTCTGTAATGCTTGTTTTTCGGTTTCTGATTGCTCCTTATTTGTAATTGTTTCATTATCTTAATTCAAATAAAAGAAAGTTCAGAAAAAGAATAATTTCATGCCTTTTCTATTTACTCAGTAAAATTCCACAGAGTATTCTAGGTTTCATATAACTTGGAAATGACAGAGAGCAGAATGGGTTGGATTTTGTCTGGTGAGCATTTGTGTTTAAAAAATTTTGATATTTGAATATGAGGAAATATGAGTATTTTCAGAACACACCACCAGCAAACCTGGTCACATTTGGAAGTTAATTCTTCAAGGCAAGAAAGAGAAATCTTTCAAATTAATTTTTCATATCATCAGCATAATTTGTTGATCCTGTAGAATTAGTTCTTTCAGTATGAAATAAAAAGTAGTATAAAATGCAGTACAGAATTTCTTTTCAATAACTTTTCCTTTTATTTTAAACATGTAGCCCTTCTTCTCCAACAACACTGGAAGCTTACCCTATTTAGTGGATATTAATTTATTTCAGTGTGTCTTGTAACTGTGACTTCTTTAAAAATGAAATCACCATTCACTGCTACTTCTCTGCATTCAAAAAGAGGTTGTCACAGTAACTGTGTGGGACAGACAGCTGTGGGACTCTGTGGAGGTACAGCCACTCTGCTGAGGCTCTTGTGCTGCCTGTCAGCAGGGCATTGCTCATGGAATAAACTCATGGCTCTGCTATGAGGCTCCTGAGCCCCATGTTGCTTCAAAGGGGGTGAAGTGTGTTCTTCTTGTCCTACAGAACTTCTTTTCCTATCTTACTTGATATTAGAGGTCTTCCTGTGCCATGAACAGGTCTAAGAATGCTGCATTATGAAAAGACTTTTTTCCTAGGCAGTGGGGTAAAATTACAGCTCTGTCTCTGCCCTTTGTATTGGGCATCCCTATACTGCAAAAGGATAAACAGAGACTGTTGTGGTCCCTGCTTCTTCAGAGCTTGCAGGGATCCTCTCCTTCCAAGTTCTCTCCAGCTGATGACACAGATCTTACCAGCAGAGGACTAAATCCTTCTGCAAAACCCCTAAAAACTGAGGCAGAAAGAGAGAACTGAGAACATTTCTCAGTTCAGATAAAGAGTGAGGATGACACAAGGGCAATGTGGCTTACAAAAGAATCACAGGAGAGGTATTCATTAAGAGTAGCTGCATTTCAAGAACCATGATTGAGGCTTGTATACATTAACTTCTCTGTATAGTTAATTAACTACATTATTTCTCATTATTTTTTGTTTCTTTCAGATTCCGTTGATGAAAGATCCCGGTTGGATTCGAAATGTCTGGACTCGCAATCTAAATGTAGGAATTTAATTGTTCATTTGCTTTTTCAACTCAGTGCCATAAAGCAGGCCTAGCTTGAAGCCCAGGAAATCTTTGCTAAAGCAGGATCAGGCAGTGGTTAACTCTTTCCGCTTTCTGGGACCCAGCTTGTTCAAGTATCACCCTTTGGACACTGTGTTACTATATGTCCCCTGTGATATTACTATTCTTGTTTGGAAAGTTTGGGTGGCTCCAGTGGCACTCACATGTGGCTGGTACCAGCAGGATAAGGACGGAACCAGCACAAAAGTTTGGAAAGTTGGCACCTGACTTGGGCAATAAGCACAGAATGAGCAAACCTGTGGCAAATGTGAGATGCAAAACATGTCCCAAGCCAGGGAAAACATGCCCAGACATCCCTGTGGCTGCTCTCCTGGAAGGCAGAGAGCATATCTATGAGGTGGTGGTCTTGGGACACAGCCATGGATTGGCAGAAGAACTAGAAGAAATGAGAGAGGGGGAATGGCACTTCCCACCCCAGTGATAGATCCGCCACTGCTGAATGATTAGTGGAGGAGGGAAAAGAGGTAGATCTGGGGATCAGTCTGATGATTTTCGAAGTGACTCTGGATTGTATTTCTCAGTGACCTACTCTTACAGTGATAGTGGAGCAGAGTATTTAGATGCTGACGTGTATGAAATCATATGCAAGACCATGGCATTTCTACCCAGCATCAAGCAGAGCAATGCAATCATATCCACTGAGCTGAGCTACTGGAGTCACCACACAGCTCTGTGTAGGTTTCACAGGAGATGTATTAGTCTGGGTGGAGTATAATCTTAGCATAGCTATAGTGCTATCTCATGTAAATCCCACTCTGGTGTTTCCAAACAACCTACACAGTGCAGTGTAGGATATATTCTATGATTTACAGAAGAACCTTCCTGATCCAAGAGCGTGTGGAGAGTCACATGTAGTTCCTCAGTGTGTGGTGGCTAGTTGGTAGAACCTGGCAGCTTCTCAGTTTGGGTGTGGTAGATGTAGGAAGGTATGTCAGCTTCTACAAATTGAAAATCTAACCTTCATGAAGAGTTTGATATTAGCAATGTCATGTAAACTGGATAGGTACAAAAGCCAAACAGGCAGTCTGAAATGAGGATGAGGTTGGTTGCTGTTGTCAGGGCTTCGGTTTGGACTGTAGCTGAGCTCTGCAGACAGAAAGGTACCTTGAAATTCAAAACACCAGTAAAATGAACAGAGAAGGAACTCCAATTAACAAAGGACAGCATAAAATCTGAAAATTAAACATATGTAAGGCAATATTACAGATGTGATCTTTTCATTCCAAACTTTGGGAACGTTCAGATCTGCATTCAGGTGAGATTCTGAACTTTACAAGAACATCTCCCGGCTAACCAAAACATGCCATGTGAACTTGTACTGTAACTTTGAAAGAACCAAGGATAATGCATTCTTCCAGTAAGGCTGTACTTTAAGAAGAAGCATGTTATGTTTTATTTGGGAAAAATTTTGTATTCTTCTTTAGGTATCAATACTATGTTGTTTGCCCTAAATGTCTCATAATCTAGTACAGAAATACATGAAGAAGAGGAGGAGGAAGAATTTTGTAATGTGGATGTACCATATTTAAAATGTGCTGCACAGAAAGAAGATCATGGGAAATTAGCAAACCACTAATAATAAAAGAAATCTCATGGGTGTTGCAGACAAAAGATATATTTGCACTAAGCTGGGCCTATGTCTGCTCAGAGAAGATAGCAGTATGAAACAGAAAGTGAGAAACCCACATCAGATTTAATCTGCCAGGGGAAGCAGAATTGCACAGAACAGATTACATCTGACCTGGACAAAGCAGATGAGCAATAAGTATGATCCCAACCCCACGCAAGCAACATGAAAAACACGCAGTGTGAATGAGCTGGGATGTCACCTAGGGCTGCAGGGGAGGGACATCTGATATCACCGAGATGACTGCACAGGGAAGCCTTTCTGTTTGTGCACAAATTGCAGTGTGGGGGTGGGAATGAGGAAAACAGTGTCTGAAGAGTTCAGATCAGAAGCAGACATGTACCTTGACATGACTCTGAACTACCTGTGGGTATGACTTTGGTTTTTATTCTGTGAAATAGAATTATTTTCTGGCCAGTCCTTTGTCTCTTCTTGTACTATGGCAGAGCTTGATAAAAACACTGCTTGTCTAGTTTGTTCCTAGTCTTGCTATTAAAAAAAAAAAAAATCTTCACCTGTTTGAAACAATGAGCAAGGCCCTTTTCTTATGTAATACAGAGTTCACTGGCTTGAATGGGATTATATTGTTTTGTGTAAACTGAATATCAGGCCTGATACTTTCAGGCTCTAAACTCACTAGGATGGGAATTCTCTTTGTGCCTGACACACTGAACACAATGTCACTGATGTGTAAGTAATAGTAAAACAAGCTTATGTTGCTTTTGTGGGCAGAAGCTGCTAGTTTTGGGAGCCTGTGCATAGATTTGTCTGAAGTAGATAAACTGTACAATCAACTGGAATGAGGGTAACAGGAACGAGGCAAAGTCTCTGATGAATTCTCATATTTGCATAATGGAATATGGAAAGCATACAGGCTACCAGGACAAAGGCTTTCTGTCCCAGGACATGCTGGACCTAATGAAATGGATTTCACTAAATTCACCAAAGTAAATGATTTCCATAGATTTACATAAAATGCTTGTTTTAAGACAAACCTCTACCTCATTTATGGAACAAGGATGAATAATTTTCACAGTGTGCTAATTCTTGAATGCAGCTATTTTATTGAAATAACTCTGAAACAGAATGTTTAAAAAGAATTCTTGTATGTATGTGCAAGTGCTTGTAAGCTCTTTTCAAACTGTAAACAGGAATACATGGAGACAGAATTGACCCTCACTGGCATTTATGCAAGGGTAGGATATAGAGAGTTAAATGTAGAGCAGGCGGGGTTGGTAATACATTAAATTATAATATCTTAATACTGGACTAACTAAAATTGTTTCAACTTTCTCAGTTCAACACTGAATTACATTTTCTTATAATGGATCATTGCCTCCTGAGAGTCATTCCAATATATCATAATTTTTGACCATTTTAAGACAGGTGTTTCACTTGCAAAAACTTTTGTGCATTTTAGACTTCAAGACTCTTTTATACTGAAATTTTTATTAGAGTAAAATTCCAATTTTTGCACAGCTTTCATCACAACAGCAAAAATCCGAAAAAAAAGAGAGAAATACCTCCTTTCAAATAACAGACTGTAGTTTCTCCATCAGCTGAATACCCTTTGTCACAGCAAACCAAAATTTAGTTTTCCAAATAATTATTTTTAGACTGATGGAGATGAAATTCTGCTTAATTTCAGTTCTGAAATAACATTCATTCCTATGTTCAGGGATTGTAGTGCTATAATACTTCTGGAGAGACTACACTCATTTTGACACTGACCATGTTTTCAGGGAAACTGAAAACTGAGTTACCAGGGACGCTTCTCCCACACACAGAAATTTGGACATGAAACTGACATAAAATAAAGTACCATTTTCATTATTTTGCAAAGTCAATCAATTCTATTAACTATATTAGTACTCCAGATGTAGAAATCATAACAAGCCCAATCCTCAGATAATATCACATAGATATGCATGTCCTTAAAGAAGATGTAATGAATGATAGCAGGTACAAAACGGAAATAAATGACAATGTTCCTGCTTTAATACACCTGACCAGGAAAATGAATTGCTTAGATAAGAGAAAGACTGCACTTAACAACCTTATTTACTGATTTATTGCCCAGGTTTGATGCAAATAATTAAAGAGAATTTATTGTCCTGTGACTGCATGTGCAGGATTTAATTGTGTGCCTCAGGATTTTCACACAATCTTGAGTATTAACTGTATATATAACAATATATTTTTAAGAACAAACCAGCCCATAACAATAAAATTAAGTCAGCTTTGATGGCAAGTAAGACTGAAAAGATTATTTGCTTGAGCAAAATACACTTTTAAACATTGTCATTGTTCCATATAGCTCAAATTTTGCATGAAAAATATTATGGCAAGCATTCAAAGGATGATTGTACTTTAAATTCAGAACAAGCACAGTCCTTGGCATAAACTACAATCACTAAAATCCCCAATAATGGAATTACAAGGAAAGTGCTTCTAAGGCAGATTATCCCAAAGCAGTATCTCACCTCTCCCCCGAATCACCCGGTACTGAGTCTAGAGGTTAAAGATCAGAGAGATCTGAAATCCTTGCTGCCAGATTAAGGTGTCCTCACAGCTTGACACACAAGAAGGAATGAGCAGACAGTGTGGAAATGCCTTAGGGCAGGAGCTCATGAACAGACCTGCACCCTTGTTCCTGCCTCGCTATTACAGACAGCCCGGTGGGGGGAAAGCAGGGGCCCTTCAAGCAGAGGCACAGGACCCGCACCTGCTGCACAGAGTGAATTGGGAAAATTACCCTTTTAAATGTTACACACAGCCATTTGAAAAAAAAATGCTGTAACGTGGTTACATTCTACCACTTCAAATATTCAAGAAAACTGAGTATAAGTGAGGGGGGGAGGAAAGAAAAGTAGCAATGGGTCGCATTATCTCACTTTATTTCAGCATCTGTCACAAGACAGGGCTGAAGAGGGGAATTTCCAGGCAATGCCTGCAGAGACCTTCCCCATCAGCTCCAGGGTCTGCCTCTCCTCTCGGCAGCCTGCTCACAATCCTCCATCTGCCTCTTTCTTGAGGGGAGATTAAACTCTTTTCATCCAGTTTATATGACAGCCAGAACTAGTGACAGTATCTGAGATAGTGCAGAATTATTTAACTTCAAAGCCAAGCCAACCTGCTTCTTGTAACCACAAGCCAGGGACAGAGTGCCCCTTCATTCATCAGGAGCTACACAGCACAACCCCTTCCACGCCCTGGTCTGCACAGAAGTGAAGAATTTTTCTGTCACAGTAAGAAGCACCAAATATTGCTACCTCTATTGTAAAACTCATTTTAGATACTCCACTCCCTCAGTGGAGTTATAGAATGAACTTCAACCTGAGCTATATAAGCACTTAATGCTTAGTCCATCAGAACAAAAAGCTTTAAATAAAATATCTATTTATCTTCTCATTATCATGGCTGTAGCTGTTACATCTTTTCCAGCTACAGTTTGCAGAGTAAGGAGGTAGCAACATAGTGAACGAATCAAGGTGTGCTGCTCTCCAACCTCTGAGCAATAACTTTCAGAAACGTTTGCAAGGATAATTTCATATTGGTAGGCAGTCTGATGTAGAAATTGCAGACACGAGCCTGAGAAAAAAGCAACAAACCTCTCAACAGAACCAGATGGTTTCCAAATTTCTTTTTCCTCTTCAGGATTAGGATTGCTGTTTTAGTTTGCAAGAGTTGCAAACTCTTGCAAACAGTAAAGAAAAGATTATACCCTGGGAAGCAGACCAGCTTTGTTTGAAGTTCTCAAAGTATGTTTTGTACTGTTTTGTTCTAAACAAATAATACCGATGATTTTGCTGTGCTTTGAAAACAGTATTCTGGGCAAAACCTTTGCTGGTCATGCATCGATATACTGGACTGATGAAAATCTAGCTTTGGGGCTGGAAAGCATTTCTGTCCACAATAGGATGGAGGGGATTTCCAAGCAGTTGAGCATGATCTCTTATTTCTTGTACGTGTGTGCATTTAGACAACAGTATGTATTTTGCCTGAACAGACTACAGGTCTGTGTTTGAACAAGCATATGCAGGAATTGTGGTCTTTGGCTGAAGAAACAACACGTTGATGATTTCACTGTTATATCCTTAATCTCATACATCATGATTGCTTTGCTTTATCAGGTCTCAAGTTTTTCTAAGCTTTTTAAGATTATATTTAGAGAGCTTATCCATGGCCATTTACATATTTGGAGCTAAATTACTTTCTGATGAGATTGGACTGGTACAAGTGTATGTCCAGAAAGGTTGATAAATTTAACCTCTCTTGTTCCTAATTTAAATATTCCTGCACTCTTTTGCTTTGACGATGTTTGGGTCATAGAAGTCAACAGAAGCCTCTGTTTCTCAGGAGCCAAGTATTTTGTAGCAGAGAAATGAGTTTTGACTGGGGAAAGAGCTCCTAGGATATAAAGGAAGCACTGAGGTTTTCATGGTTTTGCATGGCTGGATGTGGATCTAGAGGAAAAAGAAAGGCTCTTTTGAGAACTTTCATCATCATGACTTGTTATATTCCGAGAAGGAAAAAAAATCCCCAAACTTGTCTGGTGGTTCATTTGCTACAGATCCTTTTTTTTGGGCTGTATTTTCAGTGAGGGGGAGGAAAGGGTGTATCTGTCATAAAACCAAGTCCAAAAAACTTGGTTCAAAATCAAGTTCAGTTATGCAATGCACGCCCTGATGGCATGAGAGCTGTTATCATTACAGATGAGCATTTCGGCACATAACCAGTGCCTTCTGCCCTGCCTCTAATTCCACCTGCAACAATTCCTGGAAAATTACAATCCCACATTTGTCCATTTGACATAATAGGCCTCTCAATTTTGCTTTTCACCGGTCACTCCCCTGCCTCATTATTGGCTTACACTTTATACTACTTCTGGTGACATCACAGTTCTCCTGAGGATGATGTCATCATCTCATCTCTTAACACAGAGGTCAAAGAAGAAAGACATTCAAGCACCTGATACTGAAACAGTTGGAACAGTCGATCCCAGAAATAGAGACAAAGCAAAACCAGCAGGACAGTCAAAACTGGCAGCAAGTTAAATTCAAGGAGGGGCCAAATGTTTTAGAAATATCTGCAACTAAATAACACCTAATTATACTTTTAAAAAAAATTCTCAAATCAATCAAGTGCTAAGAGATAGATAAAATGTCAGTATTTAATGAAGTACTAGATAATTGGATTTGAAAGGAAAAGAAAAATGAAGGGGAAAAAAAAGTGAACCAGATAGAGAATTCAATAAATTATCACAGGTAACTGTAGGTACTGTATAAAAATATCTACTTATGTTAGGAGAACAATCCTTTGGTTAGGATTGTGGGACATTTAATTAGATAATTACATAGTCAGAGTCAAACTGCTTTTTTATGTTTACACTGGAATAAAACTAGATCAACTATTAATTTACAATGCCTGAGCTACTCTGAGTTTATTGCTAATACAAAGAATGTCAGCACCAGACCCCAGAGCTATGTTTGCTTATGAGTTCATTATAAATTAAAAGCTAAAAGTTCAAGTTTTTATTTACTGAATAATTTTTACCAGCACAGTGGGCATGCATTAACAATTGCAGTCATTCATGACCCAGGTACTGTGTGCCTGAACATCAACTCTGATTTTAGTGGGGAAAAAGCCAGACATTACTGCTAATGCACAATGGTTTGAGTGGTTATTTTGCTCTCTGGAAACATACTTGATAGAAAAATCTAGTGTCCCAAGTAAGAATGGAAGGCCTTTTTTCCCTTGCATGAACTTATGCAGTGTTCTCTAGGAATCTGTTCTTGAGTATTATTAAAATCTTCTGTGCTTGTAGATTTTTTTATAAATTGAGGTTTATTAATTTACAGAAGACTACACAGCTCAACTTTCTTCTTACTTGTATTTTCATAGTAACTATGTGCCCACATCATAGGCTAGAACTCCACTGTGCCAGAACTGTACAAACACAGAGTAAATACCTAACCTATATGGTCTTTGGGACAGGAATCAAGAATTAGGTAATAATGAATGTATATAAGTTGACCACCAAAGGAATGGAAAGAAAAACTTACATGAGCATGTCCTTCAAAATTTTGTGGACAGTTTTAGATCAAACCCTGAGATACAAACATGCTTTGACTAACACAATGCCCCCAGAAAGAAACTTGTCAAGGGGGAAGCATTACAGGAAGAAAAGAGTAATAGTTCAGAACTTTATCATTCCCGAGTGTGTTTTGGAAATGATACCACCAGGGACTTTCCTCTTGCAAGAGCAGAGCATGCCTCCTAACCATACTCCCTCTGCCAACTAGTCTGTGGGTAACTCCAGAATATTTTTTAGGAACCACCCCTGACCATACTGTCCTCCAAACTCTGCATTGGGCTAAGTCAAAATCACAGCATAACCATGCTAAGGCTTGGACAATATCAAAGATTATGTATTAGTGCTTGGTACTCCAGATAGATGTAACTGTGGAGAACAGTTATGAGCTAAAGTGCAGCACAAGTAAAGACTTCAGAACCATTTGGCAGAGATTGTTCCAGGGAAGTAATCTGAGGAACACTGCTCTGCACACTGGTCACACCATCAATAAGAACAGAGTAAAAAAGCATAGTTGTTAACGGAAGCTCAGTGTTGCCCTGCGAGCATTTGGCACTTCCCACAGCTTCTTGTGTGTATCATGGCTGTATTTCCATGATCTTGCATGTGAAACCATAAAAAATGTAGACCATTATTCTGTGGATTATTTTACATCAAGCAACATATGGTTGGACATGATAAGTAGCTATAAACACAATATAGAACTTCCATAACTGAGGCTGTACCTTCTGGATTTCTGAAAGAAGCAAGAAGGGTGGGTGCTGTTGAGACTGTGGAAAGACAGGGGTTTTGATTCAGTGTGTTACTGTTTGATTTTAGTATAGTAGTGAAAGACCATATTAGACCAATATATTAGAGCAGTCCTCCCACCTAACATGGATGGTGATGGCTGGCGGTTACCATCCTCTCAGAGGGAATACAATATGGGATCACAGTCCACACAAAAGTGGTGGGCACTGGTCAGGATCCACAGCCAACACAGACAGAGATCCTTGTATTAATATCAAGGATGGGATTATTTACCAGCATTCCTCATTGCCTACTGACTGCCCACTGACAAGGGATTAGATATGATATGCCTGGGTAATGAAACTGCAGGTATTTCTGGGCTCAGTGATGTATTATTTTCTCTTTGAGATTAAGCATAGACCCTTGTGTCCGGGCAGAAACCATCTTCACTGACTTTTGTGTTCCAAAACTGAAGTAAACTCATTAGTGTAGCTGTGCAAGTCGGAATGGAGGAGAACAAGAGGCAGGAATTGGAGTCTGTGAGTGTACACCAGGCCCCATCACCCAGCAACTCCATCGTGGCTGTGAACTGTACAAAGACTGGCCAACATAGACACAGAGCTAATAGAGCTACAGCAGGAAGATGTGTCACAGAAAACAAGTCTGAAGGATTATGACTGGGTGATGTACACTGGGATTGTTTTACAGTGTAACTGGAAAGTTAACAGAAAATGGAAGGCTTAAGCGTTAATTACTCGACAGGGAACTCTTCCCAGGCTTCAGCTGCATGCACATTTTGGGGACTAGAATATGCAGATCCATGAAATCCGATTCTCAAAAACTTGTTTTCAGGCCTAAAATTAGCAGGGTGCTTCAACTAATGAATTTTGTTCCCTTTATATATATATATGTATTTTTTTCTTTGTTCTCTTTTTTGTGTGTTACTCAGTTTACTTCTCATTTGTTTTGCACATAGCACCACCCTCTCCTGCCTTCTGTAAACAGACTTCAAAGAGCCTGGAAGATTCCTTCATCGGGTCATTTTTAACACGGACACCCACTTCCCTATTTAGAGGTGTAAGGCTGCTCTCAGTGTAGAAGGAGGTTTCGATACGGTTTAAATGGAAGGGAACCACTATCCGGTGGCAAAACTTTATTTAATCGCATTTATTTACAGCGATAAAGCGCATGAGGCTTAAAGACGCGCTCCCGATGGCTGGGCTCTGGCAGCTCAAACTTGCCCCGGCGCCTGTCACGGGTCAGGCTGGGCTGACCGATTCCCTCTTCCGCTGTCCGCTTTTCCCATCACAAACCCGGGGACATATCACCCCACCCCACCGCACCGCCCCCCGCGATGGCGCGGCCGCCGCCCCGCCCCGACCCGCGGTTGCTGCGGCAGCTCAGGCGCGGCCGGGACCGCGCTCCGCCCCCGCCCCGGCACCGCGGCCCCTCCTCCGGGGCGGCACCGCCGGGCCCGGGGCGTCCCCGCGGCCGCGGCGGCCACAGAGGCGGCGGCGAGCGGAGCCTGCGGGAGCCGGCCCGAGGCACAGGTGGGTGCGGGGGCTCGGGCAGGGAGGCCCTTCCTTCCTCCGGCTGCCCCCGGGCGGGGAAGGCGAGGCTGGGATGCCCCGCCGGGCGTTGTTGCGGCTGGAGGCAGCGGGTCGGTCGGCCTGGGCATCTTGCCGGCCCTGGCGGGTCTTCGGGCGGCTGCCCTCTCCCCTGCCCGCGCCCCCTGCCCTCTCCCCTGCCCTTCCCCCTGCCCTCCCTCTTGCCCGCAGTCCCTGCCTTCCCTTGCCGGACAGCCCGGCTCTGGCAGTGACAGCGAGCGCCGGGGTTGTTGAGCACATCGTGGCTGGATAGTGCTTTGTGCAGCGGGCGAGAGGGAAGATCCGATGCTTCCCAGGTTTACCCTCGGGAAAGGCGTCCAGCGCGGGGGTGTTGGTTTGGGGTGTGAGCTGGTGGAGGCCAGTGCCCCTCTGTGTGCTGCTGCTGCTTTCCCTTTCACATTCGGGATTGTATTTTTTGCCTCCCTTTGGCTGGCAGCTGCTGATGCAAATCTCTGCGTTAGTGCCACTGCTTCACTAATACTTTCCCTGATCTGGAATAATGAAAGCGGCAATAGTACAGAGGGATTTAATGACGTAGCAGAGCCTGCCTGGCATCAGTGCAATGGCTGCATATGAATATGAACTTTCAGATATTTTGTATTTCTTTTATATGGGCCCCTTTTCCCTCCTCCACCC
This sequence comes from Chiroxiphia lanceolata, assembly GCF_009829145.1. Classification (NCBI taxonomy): domain Eukaryota; kingdom Metazoa; phylum Chordata; class Aves; order Passeriformes; family Pipridae; genus Chiroxiphia; species Chiroxiphia lanceolata. The sequence goes on from NC_045639.1 coordinate 102,762,676, forward strand.
TCCCTGCCCCAATACTTGTTACTTTTTCTATTGATTAGGGTATCTCCCCTACCTTCAAGAAGCAAAACTGAAAGCAAATGTATCTTGTGAAGGGAGGGGAAGGAGACAAAACCCTTCAATATTTTTGTTATCCCTCTAATTTGGTGCATAGTCTGGGGGGTGTTAGGGAGTTGTTTATTTTCTGGATAGCTTTATCTGTATCTCTGCTGTCCTAGGAAACAGATACTGGCAAATGCTTAGTGTACATACATAACATTGTGCTGTCATCATTGTATTGTTAGAAGTTGGATGAATGAATTCCTGTTACAATAAAATGAGCCTACTTCCATGAAGAGAGATGGAGAAAAAGTAGGTAGACAGTGAAGAGGAGAAACACTTAACATAATTGTTATAATTTTAAGCATAAAGCCATGAAAATAGCTAAAATAGCTTCTTATGGTTTTAGATACTTTCTGCTTTTCTGATAGCCTGCTTTTCTGATAGCCCCAAATGTGGGTAGCCCTTGATAATATTTGTTTACCTTATGTAGTAGGGCCTGTTTGTAAGGAGTTGGGCAAGTTTTAGTCTTTGGCCCTTTTCCATACTTGAAGATGTGGAGGTGCACATTTGTTTATCTGTGAACATATATACAGTTGAAATACAGTAAGAGTTTACTTTAAACTCTAAATATGTGGAAAACATAAAATTAGAGCCTAACAAACAAGTTTGTTTTCCAGTCCTGCTGAAAGAAAGGATGCCAAGTCACATGAGATGTCAGTATAGAGTAGAGCTACTACTGTTTTTCCATTATAATTTATGTTCCCTCTCTGACATCAGAGCAGTAGCACAGGGCAGCACTGTACATGACCTACCATATATCCTCCAGCTATTTCAAGAGTTCTCATTTTTAGGCATCAGTTTGTACTTTTCAATTGTTTGTAAAGTGTGCACCTCTTTATGCAGGGTCAGTCCAAAGGGGTCTCAGCCCTTCTGTACGTTCCCTCAAAGTGTCTCCATGAGGAGGGAAGCACTGTGCAGGTGGGAAGCTGAGGCACACAGAGATGAAGGGAAATGTGGAAGGTCTCCCAGGAAACCTCAGGGAAAGGAGGAGGCAAGTCTTGAGGTATGATTTCAGGGCTGCCTAAAAAGTCAACAGAGATGTCCTTTTTACCGCACAACACTGACTCTTAGTTTCTTTCTTTAGTTGGTAGTAGCAATTGTATGGGTATGTGGTGAGTCAGATCACCCTGTTGATCCAGCTAGAAGTTATTTTAAAATAATAAAATATGAAATTTAAAATTTAAAATATAAAATTTAAATATTTATTTTGAACCTGGTTTTAGTGATGTTAGTTTTCAGTGCTGAGACAAGGGCAAGATTTAGGGGAGTGGGGAATGTACATTTGGGAGGTTGGTGTGGGAACTGTGGTTGTACACTTCAGCTGGCCCTGAAATAATTCTCCTGGACTCTTGGTTACCAGTCTGATACCCTGACTGTGGGGCTATTGGCCAGTCCTCCATTTGTTTGAAAATGAGGATTCATTACAGACAAGTTTTGAGTCTTTGGTTTGAATTTTTGATTTCACCTGCTCTCAAGAAAATAATAGGCCTTTTACAGAAACTTTATGAAGTATTGCACCAAGTAAAGTCTCAACTATTTGAATATCAGAACCAAATGAATAGTCATCTCAGAGTCCACATCTTCAAGTGAGTGTGAGTGGTGGTATTTTGGAGGGACCAGCAGCTTGGAAGATAAGTTTGACATTTGATCCTTTTGACTCTCTGGCTGCTGTGAGAAGTCACAATTTTTGGCACTGACCTTGGCTAACTCGTAGTGGAAGTCAAATAGTTCCTAACAGCTTAATCTCAATCCTAAAATATTTCTGGAGATTTGGCTGGCAGAGAAATCACAATGCTCTTACTTTGTTTAGAGCCAGCCACATGCCAAATTTTGCTTTCTGATGTGGGACGTACATGTGAATTGCACCTGTCTCCTGATTGACCAGACTTATTGTCAGATCACCTGCAGGAATGTGGTCTGTCCCATGCAGCTGTGACTGTGGAGAAGTCTGGAACAAATGTGCTTATAATCAGACTTGGACAGAGTTTGCACTCCTATTTACAGAACAACCAGTGTCACGCTGCTCAGCAGAGTGCTCCGGAGTTCTCCCTCAGCTACTTGTCCAAATCAGGGTCATGGCTACTTATGGCTCCCTTTCAGGTCATGTGTCCAGTTTTCCTTTCCCAGGAAAAAGGAATATGCAAGGAGAGTGCTTGTCTATGTCTCACTTGGATGAGCTTGCCATACTGCAGTTGATATACAACCACAGTGGGAGACCCTGCTTAAAACCAGTGGGAGTTACACACCCTCTGAGATATAAGCCTTAATAACTTGCTAAAAACTATGTAGAAATCTTGTAGGAAAGTAGAGCCCTAAACTGAGGGCTCCCAAAGTCCTGTGCCATGTCTGCATGGCTCCTCTAGAGAAAGTAAATCCAGGTTCTGACTTTGCTCTGAGAAGTGCACAACTTTGGTGTGGAATTTACTCAAAAAAAGTATGATCAGAATTCATGGCAGTGACCTTGGGTTTGATTGACGTGGGAGCTAACAAATAGTTAAGAAAAAGGCTTTCAAAAGTTCTTAATGATTTTCAGTTTCCAACCTGAAATTGTTTAAAATATAAAGAGATTTTAATGTGACAATCACACAGCTTTAGTGGCTGTACAATGTGTACTTACTGATAAACAAAAGTACCTCTTTTAAAAATAATAGAATGATAGTTATTATGAGCTTTTGTCTTTAAGAAGTCACTGTTAATATGTTTGTGGTACAGCTTAATTTTAAAAAAATCATCTAGGGAATCTTCATCTAAAATATTTTCTTCTCTCCCCTACATTTTTGTCATAAATCTTTTTTAGAACATAACCTCTGAAACTGTTTTCAATATGGTAAAGACTTAAGTCAATAGTAAAATTCCATTAATTACAGTAGAGGGAGTTGATGTTCAGTACTAAATTGCTTCAGAGTCAAGAAAATAAGTGTTTGATATGCAGTAAAAGAGTGGCAATAAGCACTGACTTTGAATAATGTCATTCACTTTTTTTTCTTTTTTTTTCTGGTAAATATGGAATAATTCTCTTGAAAGGACCACAGTCTGATTCCCAAATGTAGTCTGGTCTCTCTCAAGCTTTACATCCTTAAAACAGAAGCCAAGGGCAGATCAGGTTTATAAAATTGTCATAGTTTCAGTGTTAGCAGCAGAGTTGCAGTAATGTATTTTAAGTGAACACTGGCTCATCAATTTTTGTCTTCCTTTCATAATCTCACAAGTTGTATGGAAGTTCTTAGGTTGATTTGTTTTATGCTTATGCCCACCACTTCAGTGGTGGACCAAGGTCTCATCATCACACCAGGTATTAAAAGCATAACTGTCTATATGTGTTGTTTTTCCTTGTGCTAAGCATTTGGTTTGTGTTATGTTTACCATTGCTGCAAATTTTTCTCTCCTGGCCTACAAGGCCAATGCACAGTCATAACTGTAGAACCTGAGTAAAGGGACAGAAAGGGACCTAAATGTTACATCCCTCCTACTGAATGAAATGATGCCAAAGTTCGTTCTGGGTGGCCCGACCAGCTAGCACCATCTGCTCACATCTATTCTGTAAAGCTCTCTTAACCTCTAGAAGAAGGTGACTACTAAATGGCCATGGGAGTAGTCCACAGTCCATCATCTCTCATTAGCTGTGCCTGGGAATTGTTGGGAGAGTGTTTATTGGCCTGTGCCTAAAAGAAGCAGATTTTGAAATTTAAATAGATTCAGTTGAGATGTCCAGATTGTAATGGTCAGCTCTGTGATGAGATATGGTTTGGTTTACTGTTTTGGTCACAGGAACAGCAACATCTTTCCCAAAGATTACAGTTACTTGTTCTTAAACCAGTCCTAGCAGATGTTTGTCCTTCTCAAAATTTTCTGTGTTGGAAATTCCCTATCTCCAGAGGAAGTGTGCTCCAGTTTTTAGTTATCCTTGCAGCATGCTACCTAAATCAAGTGTCTGACATTAGAACATGTTGAATAGCACTTGTATCCCTTAGTAATTTGTATGTGTGTCGATATCTAATCTCTTACTCATTATGTTGTGGCACCTGAGGAGACAGTGGGTATTGCAAAGGGAAAAAAGGCCTTTAGTTCCTATGACTTTAAGTATTTTATTTTATGAAAAGAAAGTAAAGAAAGATGAAAAGGTATGGGCAAGAGTTGAGCTGTAAAAAAAACCCAAACAATCAAAATTGGGCCACAAAGAGCACAATTACTGACTTTTCCAGTGGAATTAGGACAGTCTAGTGTACCTGTATGAAAGAAGTGGATTATCGAGATGGCAATGCATTTGATCTTACTGTGGCATGTAGCAGAGCAGGACTTTAAAGAATTAACTTTGCTGGGTCAATCTTTTCTAAGTGAATAAATCAGTTAAGTAATAAGGAAGATACTTAGCTATTTATTTTTGACTCATTTTTCCACATGATGATAAATTCTGAAAAATGACTGCTGTCTTTAGCAATCAAAAGAGTTGGAAATTTTCTAAACCTCCTGGCAGATGATGCTAGTTAAATTTACATTAAAAATTATACTTTTAATTTTATAATAGATACATTTATTTAGAGCTGGCAAAGAATAAAACTCAAGCCATTTGAAAATCCTGACAGAAGCAGTACAGACTGTTCTCTCTTGCTGCAAGCTTGGATTAAAAGAATTCTGAATTTTCCCAGCATGAAAAAAAATATTCTATGCTATGTCCACTAGCATGGTATGAGAACAAGAGTTCTACTAAGTTGAGTATAATTAGACAGGCACAGGGGCTTTAGCCCATGACGTAAATTCATGTTTATTGCTGAAGTTGCTGCTGCCTGGTCAGTAAGTGAAAGAGTTCTTGGAGTGGCCAGAGTGAAGTGTTGCTCCAAAACCACATGCAGTCTCTCTGGGGTTTGAGGAATGTTGGTTTCCTGGAGTGCTGACATAGTACGGACTGACTTTAGGTTCGGAGTATAAACTTACAAACTTCAGACTCCAAACAATCTCAGCTTTGATTGGCATGTATAAAAGTTAGAATAAGGGGCCTACATCCATCAGAGTCTAATTTCTGAACTCTCCCCCATTTTAACTACAGCATCTTTTATTCCTTACATGTGAAATATAAACCGTTTTTGTCAGGAAATGCGGTTTATGTGATTAGTCTCCTAGTCTGTCTCTGAGTTCTACAATGATTTTGTTGCACGTCAGGTTCAGCCCAGCTTCAAAGGAGTGTCCATCACCAGCAGTTTGAATGTGGCACTTTCTTTGTAAGGGATAGGAGATTTCCACTGTATGGAAGCAAACTGTACTGTGCCAGTTGGCCTGGCCAGAGCTTGAGGATGGTGCCTAACTTTTTTAATTTGTGAGTATAAAAATAATCTCTGTGTCCTAAGATAGGGCAGGCAGTGCAGCTAAGATTTGTTTTGAACAAGAATATTTGCAAAATTCTCTGTTTATGATTTTAGGAGCCGTGCTGGTGTAACTTGTTAAGGGGATGCATCAGTCCTCATATTTGGATTGTCTGACCATAACTCTCCAAATAGTGGGGTGTATATACTGTCCCAGCAGCTCCTTCCCTGCCAAGGAAGTTGTGGCTGTTTTGCACCTAGAAATTTTGTTACTTCAGCAAACCAATCATTAATTGGGATGAACTATGCAGTGTAATTTTGAGCCTAATTGTAACCATTGTTAAATTTAGTCTTAGCTCAATGAGAAATGTGTTTCTTATTGCGCTTTAGGCTGGAAAAATCCTCAGTAGAAACTGAAGTATTTTTCTACAGCACAGGGATAATTTTAAAAGTTTCCTTACATCTGTCACCCTGGAGGCTCACTTCTGAACTGAAGTCTGTGCCTATGTGGTGCCATCTTGTTAAAAAGTTTAGATGGTGGCCACCAAGATAATTAGGAGACTAAGAACTTTTGACTTAAGAGGCGGAGAAACCTAGTTTTGTTTAGTCTTCAGACTATTTAGTTACTTGTTAGGGGGTATAGAGGAAACAGCTGGAATATTAGGAGGTGCACAGTTATAGGACAAGAGGCAATGGCACAAGTTGCAACAGGGAAATTCAAATTAGGTATCGGGAAGAAAATTTTCTCTGTGAGGACAGGCAAACATAGGAACAGGAGTGCAGGAAGGCTGAAAAATCTGTCCTTGAAGACATTGAGAACTCAGCTGGACCAAGGCTGTGGGCTGTGTGGTCCAAGTTGTCCCTGCTTTGGACAGTCTTTTGGACCAGGTGACCTTTAGAAATCTGTTCCAACCTGTTGTTCTGTGACACAACATAGGGTGTGGCCTGATTTTGAAGTGCCATTCCCTATGAAACAGCATTTAAGAAAGCATGTTTCTAATGTATAATAGGAGCCCAAAAGTGCTAATACCAGTTCAGTGCAGCAAAACTAAATATAATTGTCATGAAATTTCTATCTGTTGGCTTTTCAGTACTTTCTGAAAAGTACTTTCAGTACACTTTCTAGGTGCCTGTATTGAGGGCTGTGCAGAAAGGCTTCTCCAAACCGTATTTAGGGATTATTCTTCCATTAGTTAACATCTGTCCTGGTTTTGGCTGGGATACAATTAATTTTCATCCTAAGAGGATGGTACAGTTTGAGATTTTGGATGAGAATAATGTTGGTAACACGCTGATGGTTTAGGTGTTGCTGACCGGTGCTTAGACTATGCCAAGGACTTTTCAGTGTCTCATGCCCTGCCAGTGAGAAGGCTGGAGGGGCACAAGAAGTTGTGAGGAGACATGGCCAGGACTGCTGATCCCAACTGACCAAAGGTATAATCTATACCATATATTGTCATGCCCAGAATATAAACTGGGGGGAAAACTGGTCATGGGCTGCTGCTCATGTACTGGCTGAGCATCAGTCTGCGGGCGGTAAGCAGTTGCATTGTGCATCACTTGTTTTGTATAGTGAAAATATTTTATTATTATTATTATTACCATTATTTATTACATTATTATTATTATTATATAATTTATTACTGTAATGATTATTATTTTCTTTCTTTTCTGTCCCATTAAACTGTCTTTATTTTAGCCATGAATTTTATCATTTTCACTATTCTGATTCTTCCTCCCATCCTGCTTGGGGTGGGGAGTTGGTTGTGAGTGAGTGGCGTTGTGATGGTTGGTTGGTGACTGGAGTTAAACCATGACAACATCTCGTATAGTTAATACTTAAAAAAAAGTGTGTGATTTTTGAAGTTAATGCCTAGTTTTAATCTTAAGCTTTTTGTAATTCAGCCCCCCAGTTGTCAGATGGGGAGACCATAATTGCTTTTCAGGGGCAATGTAGTGATGACTAACATAAATAATTCTTCCTTCAGAGCATGCATGGTTTGTGTCCTGATACCCATGTATTAAAATAGAAACAGAGAAGGAAGTAAAGCCTCAGTCCATCCTAGGTTTTTTTGGAAAAAAACACAGGTGAATGTTAATTAAATAGAACAGCAGTGCATGAAGAGACCTGCCTTAATTATAGCATTTCCTAACTTTCTGATTTTTTACTGTAATTCTTTCCTTGTATTCTTTAAATAGTTTTTTGTTTGTAACTGTAAATAACAGTTAAAATTTGGAGCCATTTTTACATCTCGTACATCTTTTTGCTGTTTATGAAAAAACAAAGCTGAAAGAGTATTGTAGCAGATGCTGCTGCTGCACAGTGACTGTCTCAGACTCTGAGCTCAGTTCTGTTCTTGTCACCATCAGTGGGAGTTTTAGCATTGCCCATTGTGCAAGTGTCTCTTTTATTAATGTCCAGGTGATGTAGTACAGCCTACCTAAGAACTTGTATGTAAGTCTTGTGCTCTGTACTGAGTGCGCAAGGACTTTGCAGAAACCAATGCCTTGGAATCTGCAAGAGGTGTTGGAAAAATAATGAAAACAATAGACACTGGAAGTCCTTAAAATCTGTACTGTTCAGAATGGTATCTGCTTAAATTCACTTATATTTTGAGAGCTCTTAAAAGTCTTTTTTATCCTATAAGTATGTCTATGCTGTCATGTCTGGGGGGCTAAATGTATTAAATAGGATGTGCATTAGCAGAGTAGAAGCAGCAAACTAAATGCTAAATACTAAACACTAAAGAAATCCAGGGGCAGGGGAAATAAAGCCAATAACTTCAGCCATCAGCACGTCTGATTTTTAATAAAACTGCTGATAGTAAAAGGCTGTTTGAAACAAGAACAGTGAAGTTGCATTAGGAAGTACTCCAATGTTCAAACACTCTGGATTGAAGGTTGCTTGTCCAACCTTAATGCATATCTATTGTCTGTATGCATTATAATAATCTTCAAATGGGAGAAATCCCTGTAAAGTGGGAAAATAGTCTTTGACTTCAGTGCAGTGGAAAATTGGATCTGCTTAAAACCATTCACTTGTCCTGCCCTTAAAAGCCTGTGGAAATAATGAGAAAAGTAAATTTGGTGTTGATGGCACAATAAATGATAGGAGATGTTATTCTGGAAGTAATGCTTTTCTCTTCAGAGATAATTGGAGATATTTAAGAGCTTTAGAGTCTAAAGTCTGACAGTGGTTTCGTAGGCAACTGATTTTAATGAACTTTTGAAGCTGTTACAATTTGCTGACTTACAAGATCTCATTTGCTTTTTTCTTTTAAAAGCTCTTTACAAACGTGCATCAGCTGTAAATAAATCAGGTGGGAAGTCCTGATTCTGTGTAAAATTGTTAATTTGTGAAAGAGGAGAATACCCTACTGCTATATTCTCCGTCTCTCAAATATCTCTAAAGTACAAATCAGGGATCAGAATCTAATTTGTTCTGTCTTTTGCCTTTCAGGTCCAAACCATGAATTACGTTGGACAGTTAGCAGGGCAAGTATTTGTAACTGTGAAGGAGCTCTATAAGGGACTGAACCCAGCCACATTGTCGGGATGTATAGATATAATTGTTGTACGTCAGCCAGATGGAAATCTTCAGTGTTCCCCTTTCCATGTTCGCTTTGGGAAAATGGGAGTTCTACGTTCTAGGGAGAAAGTGGTAAGAAAATTGAGAATTTTTGTATATTTTGTTTGTGAGTTAGCTCTAATAGCGTGAAGGTTACTGAATGTGCTGTGGTCTGCTAATCAAGTTTTCTTTAGACACGCCTGAATTAAGGTAGGGTTCAATTAAAATGGTTGTTACTAATTCTTGCATTTCAGAGTATAATTTATGAGATATCGGCTATAACAAAAAACAAAAAAAGCCATGAAATCTGTAATGTTTATTTTCAAAAAGCAAAATTTTGAATGTGCTAATTTGAGCCTATACTAGACTCTACTAGTGACTGTGTGTTAAAACCCATTTCTTTGACACGTTTCAATGATAATTGCAAAAAAGGAGGTATTAGTAAAGTAATATTTTCAGATAATAGAATGTTGAGGTTAATTGAAGCTAGAAAAATCAGTGAGGACCTTGAAATAAATGTAACCAGGCTGAATGACATGGCAATATGATATCAGATATGAAGTTGCCATTGAGTAATGCGTGGCAGATTATTTTAGGAAATAATTTGTAACTACATGCAGTCTAGGTTCTAATGTAGCCATAATTGTTCAGCAGAAAGATCCTAAAGTCAACGTGGATATTGTTCAATTCTTACATGGATCAGAAAGAAATTCCAATACCTAGGATGGGTAAAAGTTGAAAATGTAACTGTGCCAATACTGTGTCCTGAAATACAACATAAATGTAGACTTGTCCAAATTTCCAAAAAATTTACAATGAAAATGGAGTTGGGGGCAAGAACGTTTATAGGCAAAGAGAAGGATCCTCCTGAGAAGAAATGGAGATAATTAAGGCTGTACAGTGATGTGATAAATGTGTGGAAGAAATAGACACATGAATTGAATGTAAAATGATTTTTCTTATTTTTACTTCTCATAGTGTGAAGAGAAGTCTGTTTAATGAATTTGAAAGACAGCTTATTAAGAATTTGCATTTGGAAGTGCTTCTTGCACAATTCAAAATTAGGCGATGAATTAAAAGACCAAACAGATTTGTGTGGCAAGTGAAGCATTCAGAATTATATTTAAAAATATTCAGAACTTTATATAATGTCTGTAAACCTTTCTGAATAAAGGAACAAAACAGCAATGAGCTGAACAGGTTAGGAAAACATTTCTGTAATTGATTGCCTTGTGAAGGGGTAAGGAAAGCAACAGAGAGGTTTACTGTTTTATGTTTATTTTAAGGTTTCCTACACTTCCCTGAGAAGAGTTTGCTCAGTGACAGCAGAAGGACAGCTGAACAGGAACTGTGTACCTAAAATAACTTTCTTTTCATATGAGAATATACTTATTTTCTTCCAGGTTGACATAGAAATTAATGGAGAGGCTGTAGATTTGCACATGAAACTAGGAGACAATGGGGAGGCCTTTTTTGTGCAGGAGACAGATAATGATCAGGTAAGAGTCAGAAGTACTTTTAATTCATTAAAAATTCAATGCCTGCTCTTCAGAGTCAGTTTTGATTTTAGGAATTTTGTTGAAAAAATATACTTTTACCCATTTCATAATTTTGAAAGTTTCTGGACAATTTTCAGCTATGGAGATTAAATGCTGTGCTCTTACTTTGGGATTTCTTTGAGTTGCTGAGATTTGAAAAAATCTAAAGTTAACACGTAACTGAAAAATAAATCATGCATACCAGTGTGTGAACAGAAATGGCATGTACAGAGTTCACATGCTCCAAAGTTGTGTGCAACAGAGGTTAATGTCCAAGGATCTGATTTTTTGTGGAAATCTTTAATTTGAACACATGCACTCAGACAAACTGCCAGTAAAAGTGCACATGCTCTGTAAACATCTGTTCACAGATTAATTCTGGTACTCACTGTAAACATGATCTCACAACTATTGTTCATGTGGAATTATATTTAAGTGAGAATGTCTGCTTTTAAGCTGTGGTTAAATACTAATCTATATAAGTTATGGTCACATTAATTTTGAGTAGTCCACACCTAATGTAACATAAGAAAATTTTGCAGGCATTTCTCCTCAGATATCCCCAAAAATTTTTGTCCATGTCCAGAGTAGGATGAGTTTTCAAATTCTTGTATTGAATATGATATTACTAGTTTCAGGTGAGAGCTGTGTGCATGTGCAATATTCATTTCTATATCTTTATTTTAAAACTTTTATGTGGCAACAGCTATTTGGTGACTGAAAATTGCTGGAAATATTTCCATGAGTATTTAGAGATGTGTATATATATGATTGAATAGCAGGATGTTTGTGTGACCTAGTTATAAACCACTGACCTGTCTGACTACTGTGTGTCATCTGAGTTGTAAGGGGGAATTGGATTTTACAAAATGCTCAGGTTGTAAACTAAGATTTTGTTTCTGCTCTGTGTCTAGCATGAGGTGGATAGAGACTCATGCCACAACCTGGCCAATGTTAGATGCTCAGAAGATGCTCTTTATTAAGAGTATTGTTCCTGGCTTGTCTAAGGAGATGCAGCTGTGGAACAATTTCCATATGCCATAGAAGCATGCTGAGCTGAGGAATAAATGACTTATATTTTGGTAGTTGTGCATAGGTTTTAGAACCAGTTGTATGACTGGTGGAAGAACTAATATATTTCATGGTTTGAATTTTTTCTTTTCCAGGAGGTAATTCCTTATCATCTCTCCACATCTCCCATTCTGTCTGAGGGAACTGCTTTAATGGAATCTCAACTGAAGAGGAATTCCATAGACAGGATAAGAAACCTGGACACCAGTGCATCCTCACAATTACCAACCCAAGCCCATGGATCCCAGCCTTCTACTGAAACACCTCCAGTCTCTAGCTCTGTGAAAAAAAGGAGGAAGAAGAGGAGGAAGTCTACCCATAAAATAGACAGCTTAAAAAGAGAAGACACACATGGAGACACATCAGAAGATGAAGACATGTTTCCTATAGAGATTAGCTCAGAGGAAGAAAAAGAACCATTGGACAATTCAAGGTATTGCATTGCAATTAAGATATGTAATGGAAACCTGTGTTAATGTTCCATGCCATGCCTTCCAACAGTAATTTCTAAGTTAGAACACATGGGTGATGAATATGTTACTTTAAGAAAAAATCCTTTAGGCTAGAGAGCTGTTGGGAATGTTAGTAACAAAAGTAATGAAAATGACATTGAAAACATAAGAAGAATCCTCTGTGGTGGTGTGAAGTAGAAGGTTTGAAACATAACATTTCTCTATCTCCTTTTAGTTCTTCTCTGCAGTAGGGTTTTTTTGTTATCTGATGTATATGACAATTCTACTATTCAGATATGTTTTTTAAATGTCACATCTTTCCCCATACTTAGGATCCCTGTTCCAGATGTGTTTGTTGATGATGTTTCTGACATAAAGGCTCCTGCAGTTTCTGTGCTTTCTCAGTCTGCACCTTACCCTCGTTCAGATGGAGAATGGTCACCTCTTCAAAGGTACTTTTTCTGATGCTAGAATCCTAGGTAGTACCTTCATCTTGTTTTTTCCATTAATGTCTTCTATGCCAGAGTAAGTGAAGTCATACTAAAAATTTTGATATCAAACATGGTCACTGACCACTGTTAGATGCATTCTGTAATTGTGCTCAGATAGTGTACAAAAACTTCAGGTAAGCTTTGTCCTTGATTCAGCAAGTGTATGCATACAAATGCAGGTCTACAAATTCTGAAAAATATTTTTATCTGTTAATGTCACTGTTTGTTTATAAATATTGTAGAGAGGATGAATGTTTTGTGAAATGTGAATATTTGCCTGATGCACGCACCTTGTAAAGACTTTAGTGGATGCAGGTCTATAAGTCTTTAGTACTCTGAGTGTAATAAAGATTGGAATTTATGTATAAAAATAAGATTTTTTTAATGAATAAGAATATGAGCTTTTCATGTCCCTTTTAGTATAGACATGGAATATTTATTGTGAAGAGGACACATACAGTAATTTGCTTGCTTTTTCCTGTATGTGTATTTGTGTGCATGTGTATACCTTTCATGTCAAATCAGAGCATCTCGGATCTCCTTTCTTGTCTGTGGAACCCTGGCAAAAAGGGACAATTTTTGCTTAATGTACATTGCATTATAATTCTAATTAGGTCTGCATGAGTGTGCCCCCATGCACGTGTGCTCCACATCCTCCATGCAGACTGTTGGAGTACGGCAATATTCACAAGACCTTAAGAAGTCTAATCTCAGTATCCTACCTCTGTAGTTGAGGGGCAGAGGAAGGGACCTGAGGAGATTATTTCAGAGCAAGGGCTCAATTTAAATGTTTTGAATTTTACTCTGGGAGAAACTTTCTCCACTACCTGTAAAGCTGAATGTGATTAACCTCACCAGTCTGGTGATAGCATATGTCAGTGCTCTGTCCTTTCAATGGCTTTTGGAACTGTGTGCTCTGTTTGTTTCTTGATTGCAGTATTCTGGATTTTGAAAACTCTAGATGTAAATTCAGCATTCATGTAGCTAATGCACAAAGAGTTTATGTTAATCAGCACTGTTTTTCTTTCTCCCAACACGCTTTGCTGCCCAGTAAGCCTATAGATTGTGCAGGGCAAACTTCTCTCCTCACTGTTCCAGCAGATGGAGGCCTATCTAACTCTTGTCCTCAACAATCTTCCCACTTTTCTCTTCCAGACAGGTAGAACGGTTGTCCTCTTTTCTGGACTGCTTTTTACTCCTTTTAACACATTAATGCACTTTTAACACATTAATACTCAGTGAACTTCATTGAATTTATAACTGTACTTGCTGCTAACCCAGATGCTTTGAAAGTGACATTGAAAACCACTTCCTCTCTTTGCTTCTTTGTGGGCATTGACTGGAGGTAAGTTACCTTGTTGAATCATCCATTCAATGAGGATGGCTGATATAACCTGGGTTAAAACTCAAGTTGATTAAGGTGATAAAAACACCAAAAAGGAAGAACATAACTAGTGAAAACTTATATTCCTCTGAAGATTGACATTTCCACGTAGCTTTTTACAGTCAGTGTATATTTTAATGACATTTTTATCCCATGGTTTTCCTGAGTTGTTTGCTTGTGCATAGGTTGCAAAAGTAAAAGCAAAACAAAAACCTCAGAGATTAAGTGATCAATAAGAAATGAAAAACTTGTCATGGGAGGAACCCAGTGCCAAAAGAAAACTCCTCTTCCTTTGTTCCCTGATTTGGGAGAGGGGAAGAGTTTCTGTGTGTTGAATTGGACTGGGGGAGAACATTGCAGAATAAAGATGACAATAGGTAAGGCATCCTGTTGGAGGTTTAGCAGATTAAGACTTAAACCTTCTCTGTAGGTTGGATTCCTCTGAGGGTGGACTCTTTTCTACAAAGGTGAAATTGGATACAGACACTTTTTGTGTTATCTTAAATTTGAGGAGTCTCAAGATTCTGCAGTCAGGCCCTTTCTCTCCATTAAGTCAGGGGAGAGAGGTCACAGCAACTCAGTTAAAAAGTTTAAAGTAGATGTCTGAATATGACCTCTACAAATCTCCATTAATGCTGGGAAAGCTTTGAATAATAGATCAGGCTAAATTGCTCATTCATTATCTCAATGTAGTTGCTGTACTAGGTGCCTAAGGCTGTATCAGAACTGATAATCTTGAGGGTTTCTCAGCTTCTAGGTCTGCCCCCGACTGTGTTGCAGCACCAAGTCAAAGCAAGATCCTGGGATATTCAAAGCTCTTTGCCTTAGTGTTTTCTATTGCAAGGAAGGGCAGTTGCACAGGTTGGAAGGGAAGAATGGTGTGCTCTGGGTCGCTTCGTGGACTGTGGAGTTCACCTGTCTTAGAGTCTAGATAGCTAAAGTGCTGTAGTAACTTGTCTGAGTGAGGCCTTCTCTGTGTCTGCAACTGTTGAAATAAATGCCTGGTGGGTCTTTCAGCAATTTTTTTCCTTCCATGTGAAATAAGAAACTCTATTATGTTGACCTAAGAGGAGGTTTGGAGGCTCTCAGTTATTGCTGTGAGCATGCTGTGTACATGGCATAGGCCTCTTTCTTCTGACTATGTTTTCACAGGTTGTCATCAGTCAAGATGGGACTTTTTCTCAGGTCACACTTCTGCTTTCTCAGAGATCTTTTTTCTTCCAGTGGAAAACACTGCAGAGATCATCATGGTTTGCTATTGCAGAACTGCCAACTACAGACCAAGTTCCTTGTTCTTTGACATTGAATTAGATTAAGTGCAATCATAGCTTGTTCAGGAATACATAGGATTGTGACACAAGTATTCATCGTTTATGGGATGTGAATCAGAGATGCTGATCTAAATGGCTGAAGTCTCCCTTCCTGCTTGTACAGTGTTGCCAGGATGGGTGGCTCTAGTTTGATCTGAAATATCTCAGCAATCTTTGCAAAGCTGGGGAATTTCAACT
Source organism: Chiroxiphia lanceolata (assembly GCF_009829145.1). NCBI lineage: Eukaryota > Metazoa > Chordata > Aves > Passeriformes > Pipridae > Chiroxiphia > Chiroxiphia lanceolata. The sequence continues at coordinate 102,778,084 of NC_045639.1, forward strand.
GGGCTGCATCAGTCCCTAACTTAAGGGCAGAGGAACTGCAAGAGATAGTTCTGCCCAAGACAAACCCAGATGTGTGCATGGATCATCAAACAGCCTTTTCCAGCAAGAGCCTTCACAGAGCAGAACTCTGCCTGCTTTAACATACACACATGTGCAAGTGCCATAGTTCTGGTACTTGCATGTGTATGTCCAGGAATGTAAATCATGGTGCTTTGTAACAGCCTGGGCTCTTCCCTACTCAGCTGTGTGTACAAGGAAACTGTACTTTCCATGAAAATTATGGAAAAGACCAGGTTTCTCTCCACCCCAAATCAGTATTCTCACTGCAAAATGCAGAGGTTCTAGCTGAAATGGAAACAATACCTCTGCTCTCTGAGGTTGGCTAATTGAACCTGGCTAAACACACTCCAAAGGCCAGACTGGAGATTTTTCTAAGGTATTGTGAAGGTTGAAATGGCTGTAGTGCACAGATTAGGTAAGTCATGAAGTGACAAGACTTCTTTAAAAGGGTGTTTTTGGCTTAGAGCAGCAGTAGGAGCATTATTGCCTGCTGAGATTTTCTGAAGTGCCCAGGGTCCTGATTTCCAAAGTTTCGATGCACCCTAAGCATGGAAAATACTGCAAATCCTACAAAATTTTCAGTGGGAGATGTAGAAGTTTTTGAAAAACCCACTAGGAGTTTCTTGAATTCCTAGAGCTTGAAAATACTTAAAATTGCATTGTATTATTCCTTCATCTGTCAAATTGTAGGTTATACCCTAAGGACTGATAAAAACTTGAAATTCTTAGGACCTAAAAAGATCTGCCACAGTGGTATGGCTTATAAATTTTATAATTTAATTAGGTAACATAAATATCTGTAGCTAAAAAGTCATAGTATTTGTCCATATTCAAAGCGTATCTTATTGCAATATAGGTGAAAACAGTGAATAAAGTAGATAATTAGATTGATGTTATTTCAGATGTGACTGTGAGTAATCATTTTGCTGTGACCAATGAATTCCCTACCAGATAGCTCTACGTAACTACCTTTCATTGAAAGAGGGAGACCTTAGAGTAGTAACTAAAAGGGAGAGGGACTTTTCACAAGGGCATGTAGGGACAGGACAAGGGGCAATGGATTTGAACTGAAAGGGGGTAGGTTTAGATTGGACTTTTGATAAGAAATTATTCAGTCCAGGGGTGTTGAGGCACTGGAACAGGATGCCATGAAAATTTGTGGACTTCTCATTCCTGGAGGTGTTCAAAGCCAGGCTGGATGGGGCTCTGAGCAACCCAGTCTCCTGGCATGTGCCCTGCAGAGTGGTTGGACTAGATGATCTCTAAGGTCCCTTCCAACCTAAACCATTCTATGATTCTGTGATTCTACCTTCATTAAGTTAGGAACTTCATGAGATAGGAAGCCTTCTGTTTTTGGGAGTGAAAGTAACTCAGTCTGGACCTTTGACTTCGGAATGTTGTGGATTCTTTTGTAGTTTGTAGTTTTTAAATCGGGATTGGATGAGTATACCAACACATGTTATGGACCAGACAAAAAATAATGGGCTTTGTTTAGGGGGTTCTCAGTGAAATTCTATGACTTATGTTATGCAGAAAGACAGAGTAGATAATTGGAATTTTTCCTATTGCCCTTAAAATCAGTGAATCATTGTTTATTAATGACTGATTTGACATCACGTTATTGTCTTCACCACATTAAAAATATGCTACAAGCTGATAATATACTAATTAATTATTAAATAGTTTATATTGGGTAGTTCTCAAAACAAACAGTTAACTGTGTTTGAACTGAAAGGGATCAAATTCTCTGTGTAGCTCTCCTGCTGTTCTCCATATAAACATGAACAAGTTAGTATAAAGGAGTCAACTGGATTACTTAGACTAATTTATTACTTAGTCAGGATGAGGTGTCTTGTTGATGCAAGTGAGTAATTTCTGCACTTCACATCCGCTATAACAATACTAACAACTATTCATCTACTGCTGCTGGGACCATCCACATTGTTTTTTCCATACAGAAAACCAAAAATCCTCTAGAAATGTTCATGTCCAGTGTTCTTGTTCCATCTCTTTCAGCTTCTCAAATCCTACTTCCTTAACAGCACTTACTATAAAATGGATGAGACCTCTGAATGCCAGTATCAGAGGATCCTGAACTGTTTAACCACTTTGCCATCCTTTTATACTTTCAATTGGCTCATGATTATTTCAATCTTCAGTGCTTTGGGTTGGTGGATATCAGTTTGGAAAGTGCTTAGTGCATTGTGGTTACTTTTGGTTTTGTAACATTTTTTGTTTTTCTTTAGCCAATCAGATTCACGCCCTCCTACTCCTCAAAGTGACTCGGAATTAGTTAGTAAACCTATGGACAGAAGTGGACTGAAGGATAATCCCCACATGCACTGGGCATGGGGAGAGCTACCCCAGGCTGCAAAGGTATACAACGTAACTTGTTTAATTCCTGCTAGCATATATTGTGCTTTAATGGGGCACATCTACTTATTCTACTGCAAACTGCCGAAGAGGGAATGGATCCTTGTTTTACATAAAATTACAGTTTTTTATGTAAGAGAATTGCATCTTACTCCTTAGGAGGTATTGGATCTTACACCATGGATGTTCTCAATACTGATGATATACAGTAGAAAATTAAGAAGTACCTAAGACTTAGTTTTGTAAAAGTTGCAGGTGTAAAAACCAGATAAAATCAAACCCAATGTCCTTTGGTAAATCATCGAAATTCATAAATGGTCTTCAGATGGAAATTAGGTGCTTGGTGTTTGCAGTATGCATCACAAAAATTAAAATGTGTTCCTTGAGTACATAAGCATCTAGAAACACCTATATTTCTGCATGCCCAGACATGCTGTTCTCTTGGCTGAGAGGACTGGCTTGGTGCCATTTGGCCCAATTAGGTGGTGGGATCTGCAGTGTCCCAGCAACGTTGTCTCCTGTGCTGCCCAGTGACTGTGGCAGCTGTGGATGCTGCAGTTCCCTCAGGTACTGTCAGCTCCTTGTGATGGCTGTGGAGTCAGAGCATCCCTATGGGAAAGGGAAAGTGGGAGTTATTGTGCCTGCCCTAGGGTGTGAGAAATAAAGGTCAGGTTTCAGTGGAATACTGCAACTGTGGGGGCCAGGACAGTGCAGGGTTTGACCCTTCCTGCTGAAGGCTGGCTTCTCTGCAGACAGGAACGCAGGAGAGATGGGTTCACACACACAGTATAAAGAAAAAAGAAAATCCTGCTTTGCAGGCCAGGGCGGTGGGTATCTTGCTCAGAAAGAAGGCTTCTGTGTTCTGGTGATGGCACCAGAGTTATGGCACTATTATAATTTATCTTTAATTCACTGTAACTAGTGACAAAAACAGGGATGGGAATCCTGAATTCTTAGTTTCTTCAGAAGAGTTCTGGTCTCTTCTTTAACAGGCCAAGGATGAGCTGTACCATCAGCTCTGTGTTATTTTCCTCCTCATGTGTATTAGAAGAAAATTGGGAGCCATTTTCTGCTCATAGAGAACTGATTTAAGTGCACAGGTCCATGCAGGAGTTTCAAGTTGGCATTTGCAGTCTAGAATTCAGGGTTTCTCAGCAGATTTAGGCATATCTTTTTTATTCCAGTAACACAGCCTGGTCTGTGTTGCAAATCTGATTCCTAGAGGCTTTTGCCTCTGAAGTCCCTGTCTGTGTCCTTAAACGAGCTATTCTGAGTTGATCTGACCATACCTGAACTGGGAGTTATACTCTGGATGCTGTTGATCTTCATGTAAGAGTTGTTTGTTTGCTATGACGTGAAGGTTATAGCATCTATACAGCTGCTGCTGTAGTTCAGCTCCCCTCTGTAAGAACACTTCCTATCCCACACTCAGAGAAGATCTGAAATTTTTCCTATAAAGTGATTTAAAATCTAAATCTGGGGTATAGATGAATGACAATGTCCTGGTGCCTGAGAACATCCTGATTGTGCAAGGACTTCAGTCTGCACTACTTTCTCCTATTTGTCAAGGTTACCTCCTGAAGGAAAGCTGAGATTTTCACAGGAAGGGAGGAAGGCAGGGTGGGAGGTGGGGTGTGCAGGTGAGTGGAAAATGAAGACTGTAGAGCAGATTGCAGAACAAATCTTTCCTGGCCCCAAGATACAGGTGAATTTTGTGCAAGCAAACACACAGCAGAAAGGTCGTTTGTGCACTGTAGTCTCCATCTCAGTTAGTGATGGCTTTCTGCTGTGGTTGGTTATCCTGAGAATCTCATCTCACTGGAGTGAACTGAACAGGTTAAACTCTGGCTGTTGCATTTTTTAAGAGCTTTTCTTTATAATAATCTGTTTCATTTTCCTCACAGGCCAGTTCTTTGCTCAAAGCAAAGGAACCCAGCGTGGTGGACGTAAATCCTTCTGAAAACACTCACTTTCGGGTCATCCAGAGCTCTCCTATAGAGGAGCTTAATACAGTGTCTCCTTCGCCTGCCCTTGGACAAGCAGATGCAGCAACTGCTGATGAAAGTGAGCCCTTACCAGTTGAGACAAATAAGCCAGAGACAGAGTCGCCAGGAGCAGCTGTACCACCGTTGCCTGCCAATGAAGAAATAAAACAAGCTGCAGCTTGCTCAGCCCAACCGACTGGCAAGACAGATTCCCCTTCGAGAAAGAAAGGTAAAGCTGTTGATTCTGCACTTTTACATATATGATTTTGTCTTCAAATTTCATGGTGGTAAAGCACCTCATTGCCATATAAATTAATCTGTGCCCTGGAGACACTTTCAGGTCTGGAAAGGAGTAAGGTTTGGAAGGAGCCTTCAAAACCTGAGTTGTGCAGCAGGCTGTTCACAAGAGATATGTATTAGAAAATTCTCCTTGGTCTGGAGTTCTTGGCAGCTCTGTGCATATGAGCAAGACTGTGAGCAAAACTTGCTTCAATTTCATTCATGTTTGATAGATTCAGGGGGTTCACTCTGTAGATAAGCACTGTGTAGATCTGCTGGTTCACCTGAGTTATATGTTGCTGATAACTGTGGAAACTCTGCTCTAGTAAAACACTGTAGTATGCCTTTTGCACAAACAGCAGTTTTGCCTTAAAATGAGCTGCTTTTGTTTCACATGAGCCTTTTCAGTTCTGTGTGGTAAATATCGTGTCCTGCATATGTGAAATATAACTCCATCTACTTTTCTACTTCCTAATTTCTGGGCTGTATATTAATGATATTTTATAACAAGTGTTACAATCTTTACATGAAATTTATTTGCTTACAAATTTTCTGTTTTAGAGCACTCATTCTATAATTATATAAGCTTTATATAAGCCTAATTTGTGCAGCTGCTTTTTAATCAGTAAACATAGAAGTTTCTTAGCTTCTTCCCCATGCATTCCACTGTCTCTGAAAACAAAAAAAACCTAATGTGTTACTCTGCTTACTATTCAGTATTTGCATAACTTTTTTCTAATTACTTTTCTGATATTTGGTGTTGAAAATTGGGATAGTGAGAGGTTGTGCATTTGAGAATCAATTCCAAATTAGTTTTTGGTCCCGCAGTGGTTACTTGTCTAGATGTACTAGCAACAACAGGACAGTGATGGCTCTGTGTGTTGGTCCTTGTGACAGACTTAAGAGCGTTGTGTTGTCCCCTACAATGGTGCATGTGCACAGGCAGCACATCAGCTGTATGTGCTCAACAGTGAGTTGTCTCCTAACAAGCCAGTTATAGTGTGTTAGAGACTATAGTCTAGTCTGTTACTTCCCTTTTGCAAGGAGAGATTGAAGATTAGGAGATTAAATGCTCTGACTGCCATACTGTGACATTAGGCCTCTGCAGATACTTAGGTTTTCCTCTTGCTGTTTTCCTGCAGTGACCACTGACTTCTGATTCTTAGTGATCTTGTCTGGCATAGGGAGTCTTCAGCATGTCTCAAAACTAGTCCTCTGCTGTCCCATTTTGTATATTCATAGTTTGAACAACTTGTTTTGAAATTTTTGGCAGTACCATTCTGTACAAATACAGTTCACAAACTGTTATAACTTGTCTGGTTTCTCAATCTTAAAATGAATAGTTAAACAGTAATAACAGTTCTGGGTTGTTACTCAGAAAATATTAATTAATAGGCTGATTTGTGCTGTTCTTTACAGACAAACGAAGCCGGCATCTTGGTGCTGATGGTGTCTATTTAGATGACCTCACTGACATGGATCCAGAAGTTGCTGCACTTTATTTCCCCAAGAAGTATAAGTTTTTTTCTTATATTTTTACTTTTTAAAGAGCTCTTGTCACCTTCCATATTTAGATCAAACTCATTGCCAACCAGATAAGACCTCTTTTTCAGAGTCCAAGCAGAGATGAAGGTAGAAGGAAAATAAAACTCTAGAGAGGAATATTAGAGCTTTTGGAAGGTGCTGCATTTGGGCCTGAGAAGTGTGCTTGCAGCTTGTTTTCTGTTTTGGTCAGTTAAACATCATATATTGATTGTAGATCATTATGTAATATACACTGATGTTTATGAGTGTTACTCACATGTCCTTGGAGAGCAGTTGGCTTTGGGATATATTTATCCCCGTGTCCTGGCTTATTACCATGAAGAACATATCTTACTGTTAGCAGTATTAGCAGAAAATTATTGCTCTAGTGTTGCTCTACTGTGGGTGATCACTTATAAATATGAATGTGAGAAAATAATTTCTGGAAGATCCATGACAGAGTTATATATGAAAATATTGCACCCTGAGCATACGATTTCCAACTCATTCTGATCTTTATTAGATCCTCTTGTAACATTTATAGCTCCTCTTTCCACATCATACTCTAGTCATTTGACTAAAGTCATTGAACCATAACTAAAGTAGCTTGTGTATTTTATTTTTCTTATTTGCTTGCTTAAAATCAGCTGTTGTAATATTAGCATTTCAAAAAAACTGGAAAAGATTAGTTATATGGAGAAAATGTCAGACTGAAAATTTCTTAAATGCATTCTTATAAATCTGGAGTGAAAAGCACAGTTTGATGAGCTTGAATTTTGTAATAATTATCTCATCTATACAAAAATTTTAAGTGGGCATAATGATTTATTGTTTCTTAAAATTTTAATCCTAGTAGTTTATATGTAGAGTGTTTTATTTATAGATACATGACACATAAATACACAAACATACACATTTTTGTTTGGGTTTAGCTATCAGTTTATATAATTAAACATATTAGTTTATTATTTAATTTACATTATTCTTGTTCCCATGTGCTGTAAAATTTAACGAATTTTTTTACTTTCTTTTTTTTTTCTTTTTTTTAATCTTAGTATGCACCAAATGTATACAGTGCTTGTCAAAGGGAGTGAATTTGGGAAGGAATACATGAAGACTGAATTCCTGATTTTTCTTTTCCAGTGGGGATAATGTCCAAAGTAAGAGCACAAATGACACGGGGCCACGGTCAGCCAGCCACTCTCCACAGTCTGTTGGGAGCTCAGGTGTTGACAGTGGAGCCGAAAGCACCTCGGATGGAATTCGGGATTTGCCCTCCATTGCCATTTCTCTCTGTGGAGGCCTTACTGACAACAAAGAGATAACCAAAGGTACAGAATGATTTTCTGAATTGCAGGCATTTGCTGGCAGCCAGGTTTGAGCATCACAGCCTGAGGCTGCAGAGCCCTCCTGTGGCTGTGCTCAAAAATGTGTTGAGAAGATAAATACTGGCCATGTAATAATCAGTCTTCTAGAACTTTTTATGCTTAGAATAGTAGACTTATATAGAACTTACTATTTTTAACATGTTTTAGTAATCCACTACATACAAAAATGTTTGAAAGTATTTTATTGGTATTTTTATTTCCTGATAGTGCTATGTTTTGTATCACAATAGTGTTAGTGGTGCTTTTGCCACTTGGTATAGTATATAGCTAGGAAATTCACAGCTGTTGTCAGGAATGAAAAGGTGGTCTGTAAATGAGGACACGAGGATAGAGAGTTGGAATGCTCAACATGAGTTCCCGTCTCAACTCCAATTTCTTGTGTAACTTTTAAGTACATCACCTACAATACTCTATTCCTTAAACTTCCAGTGGCATAAGGAGAAGATAAATGTGTTAAGACTTACACTTCCTGCAGTATTGTGGCATCATAAAATCATATGAACCTAATGCTACACTGATTGCTGCTCAGAAGCTTTTTATTAAAACATTTCAAATATACTGTGATTTATTGGAGTCATACTGTTATCTGAATCACTTGTAAATTTTATAACTTTTCTAAAAGGAAGTTTTCCTCCCTCATAATTACATCCGTGAGCTTTCACTTAGATTGTATGTTGAACAGGAAGGACACCCAGAAACAAAAAAACCTGTGTACCTGAGAGATGCTATGAGGTTTAGGTTGGCCCATCTCAGGCATCTATAAATGCATGCTTTACAAATGTAACTTTTTCCCCCCCCAGAAGAATTCTTAGAACATGCAGTCACATACCAGCAGTTTGTGGACAATCCTGCTATCATCGATGACCCTAACCTTGTGGTTAAGATTGGAAATAAGTAAGTATATTTCAGAAAAGAAAAAAAATTACTGTTGTAACAAAGACACTTCTGTGGCACTTCAGTGCATTAGATAAGTTTAGCCATAGCTGAAAAACAGGTTTTGAATGTCTGTAGCTTGGATTCATCCAGAAAGATTCAATTCCATGGTGAATTCAGCCCCTTCTAGTTACCTTTCCTCCATTAAATTGAAAGTAAAGAGCAGTTTCAAATGACCTATTAGAGCTAACTGACACAATTTGAATTTCAAGAAGCTGCTATTAAATGCTGATAGTATTCACACTCAATGGACAGAGTAAAAATTAAATATGATATGAACTTGCTAAGGCTTGCCCTGAGCCAGTTTGAATAATTAATATTTGCAGGGATGTGTCAGTCTGCTTGCAGTCACTCAGTACCCAGCAATTTTTTTGTATGTACTGAATATTTTGCTAATACGCCTCTCTGGAGGCATTGCTTTTCAAGACTTGTCAAACTTCAACCACTGAGGATGAGACATTTCTGCAAGGCTAAGATTATTTCATGTTTATATTGCCAGCAGCAGGGCAGCGCTGTAGTCTATGCCATATGCAGATGCAGCTATTTGAAGGATTCTTTAACTTAAAACCTTACATCTGGCAAAGTGTTAGAGGATAGAGGAGACATCATGGCATTGTGCTGCACTTAGAGGATTGGCTACCCTTAGTCACAGACACTGCCTATGCAAATCTCATGTACTGGGTGTATTGTGTATGTTATGGCCTGTGTATGTTACCTGACCCTCTCTGTGCTCTGAGGTGAGTCATTTCCTGCTTCCCTGACAGAGTCATTTGGATTTGATGATAGTATTTACCTGCCTACTGAATGTGTTGGGAATAAAAGAGTACTTAGTGAGGATCTTACTGTCATATTCTCTGAATGTTGTGTGAGCTTGAGCTTCCCTAGGCAGTGGATACTGTAATTGTCCTACTGTCTGTAGCAAGAGTTGACCCCTGTTCAACATGTAATAGCAGAAACTTGACATTCTACAGACTACATCCCTTGACTTTTACGTAGTTCCTTGATGAAAAAATGGAAAACCTTGTAAAAAATGTGGCTCATGCTGTGATAATGAGGTATAGTAAGGACATTAGCTGGGTGGGTGGTTGCCAGAGAGTTGTGGTCAATGGCTCTATGTCCAGGTGGAGGGTGATAATGAGCAGTGTCCCTCAGGGCTCTGTCTTGGGACTGGTGCTCTTCCGTATCTTTATCAATGACGTAGACTGTGAGATGGAGCACACCGTCAGCAAGTTTGCAGATGACACAAAACTGAGTAGTGCAGTTGAATCAACAGAAGGAAGGGGTGCCAGCCAGAGGGACCTGGACAAACTTGAGAAATGGGCCCATGAGAACCTCATGAAGGTCAACAAGTTCAAATGCAAGGTGCTGTGGCTGGGTCAGGGCAACCCCAGGCATGAGTACAGACTGGGAGATGAGCTCATTGAGAGCAGCCCTGTGGGGAAGGACTTGGGGTTCTGGTGAATGAAAAGTGGGACATGAGCCAACAGTCTGTGTTTACAGCCCAGAAGGCCAACCACATCCTGGGCTGCATCCAAAGCAGTGTAGCCAGCAGGTCAAGGGAGGTGATTCTGCCCCTCTACTCAGCTCTGGTGAGACCCCACCTGCAGTGCTGTGTCCAGGTCTGTCGTCCCCAACACAGGAAGGACATGGACCTGTTTGAGCAAGTCTGAAGGAAGGACACAAAGGTGTGTTCAGAGGGCTGGAGCACCTCTCCTATGAATACAGAATGACAGGGCTGCTCAACCTGGAGAAGAGAAGGCTCAGGGGAGACTTCATTGCAGCTTTTTTCTGCTTCAAGGGAGCTTAGAAAAAAGGAGAGCAACTTTTTACATGGGCTGATAGCGATAGGGTAAGGAGGAACAGTTTTAAACTAAAAGAGGAAAGATTTAGATTAGATGTTAGGAGGAATTCTTTACTGTGAATCGCTGGAACAGGTTGCCCAGAGAAGTGGTAGATGCACCATCCCTGGAAATGTTCAAGACAAGGTTGGATGGGGCCCTGAGTAACTGGTCTAGTGGCAGGTGTCACTTCCCTTAGCAGGTGAGTTGGAATTAGATGATCTTTAAGGTCCCTTCCAACCCAAACCATTCTGTGATTCTGTGATGACTTGAGGAATGTATGACAAATACCCTTTCTAAAGGGTCTAGCTTCTCTTACATACCCTGAGAAGTATATGCCATAAATACCTGTGGAATAAGATGGGTCTGTTATTACTAGTGCAGGCCAGAGTTTGACCTTTGTTTCATGGCTTTAACGTGCCAGATGATAAATACGAAGTAGATTGTGAATTGGGATTACAATTGTCTCTCTTGCATGCCCAGGTACTATAACTGGACGACAGCTGGTCCCCTTCTGCTGGCAATGCAGGCATTCCAGAAACCTTTGCCAAAGGTGAGATTGAACGTGAAGATTGGTAAGAAGAGGAGTTGTGAAATTATGCCATTGATTAAGGGAGGGAAGAGAGTTGTTGTACAAGAGAACACAGTACTATCTATCCACACATAACTGTTTGTCTAGCCTATGCTAAGGGCTAAATAAGCCGGACTAAGTTTGATTTGTGAATAGTGTTTGGCTGCCAGGTGATTACAACTATTTTGAAGAAGAAAACTTCCTTTTTTACTTCGTTAATATGGATTGTAAACATGTTGGCCCATGTTAGTGTTTGAGAAAAATCATCTATGAGTGTGAAATTCAGTATGTTCATATTTTTTTTAGTGGTTGATGTGTATTCTGAAGGCTGATAACTTTTTAGGCAGTGCAATTTTAGTTTAGTGGAGAAACCGGTATTTATAGTTGGAGCAGTCTGTATGATTGGGAAGATTTACTTGGTTGAACTGTACCTCTGAAACTAAAATTACTCATTTATGCTACCAGTCATCCTACTGGTTTTCTTCATGACTTGTTATTTAGAGTTTTGATTTGCTATAGTTATGAAACTAAGGAATTGAAATACTAAGATACTTTATTAAAACAGACACTGTAAAGTGATTGAAAACTGAAGTTTTTGCAAAAAGAAATCACTTGTGTTTTGCAAAATAGACTTAAATGCATGTCTAATTTTAAGCATATGAATTCTCTCACTAAAAGTCAATAGGACATCTGCTTGAAGTTATCAATATGTTTGAGAACCTCTTTAAATTGTAGCTGTTCTCAGTGGTGGCATTCCATTCTCAGTAGCTCTGTTTTTGTTATTTTGTTTAAAAAGATGTCATTTACTCAACTTTATTCCTCTGTAATTTCTTTTTTGACCTCATATACTTTAAATAATACAGTGGAGAGAACCTAGGGAAAAACTGAGAAAAGGGGTGCATTGTTCCACACATTAGCTGAGTGAAGCCTCCCTTTACTGCTAAGAGTTCTTTGAATTTTTTTTCAATTTTTAAAAAATCACTAATGAACATCACAGCTTTTTCTTTTGGTGACTTTGCTTACAGTGGAAGCTAGCATCTCAGAAAGGCAGTAGCTAAGCTGTTCCAGGGCATACTAAACCCTGTGGCCACCTTTACTATAATATTTTCCCTTTTCATCTTTTGCTACTCTCTGAGTGAAAGAATTCAACTCTCCTTGTTGCAATGCATAAGGCTCTAGTCGTTATGGGTATTGAAAGAAACTTCTCTACTTATGTCTAGTGCATAGAACCAATGAAAAGTATCCAGGGTTTATAAAAAAAAAACACAAACAATTCTAACATTGTCATAAAAGCTAGTAATGTCTTCGCTTTTTTTCTAAACTGGTGATTAATGATGAACTTTGCAGTTATTTTTAAATGAGAATAGCCATCTTGCATGTCAGTTTTTTACTGTTTTGCATGACAGCTCCTTCAGAAAGTGATATTTTTCTTTTTTTTTAACATATAATTTGTACTAAATAACTTAAAAACAGTAGGTTCTCCATTCTAGACATTATACTAATATCTCTTTATGCTTTTTTTCTTCTTTGATTTGGTTTCTTTTTCATTTTCCTTTTAAATATACCATAAGTATTCATGCTTAAGTTACTTCAGAGCAGCTCTGGATACCATTAGATTTTGCTTTAGTAGAATGTATGGTCCACAGACAGTATGTTTACTTTTATTCTATTTATTATCAGTTAAAATTGTGTGTTTGGCACTTTTTCTTTTACATATATCAGGTTGTCCTTTGTTTTGGGCCTTTTTTATGTTACCATCCATTTATCACAGGCAACTGTGGAATCTATAATGAGGGACAAGATGCCCAAAAAAGGTGGAAGGTGGTGGTTTTCATGGCGAGGGAGGAACAGCACTATTAAAGAGGTAAGTTTAAGAAGCAAGCAAGAGTTTCTTTTTTGTTGCAATGGGAAGGCTGGGTATCTCCATATTCATCCCTCAGAACTTTACTTCAGAAAGCAACTTAGTAGTCAATTTGACTGAGGATATAGACATTAAGAGATATTTAAACATGGTCTGGAGTCTAATTTCTTTTGACTTCAGAAAGCTTTGGATCAGACCCTACCTGAAACATTTGACTGAAGAGTTTTGGTTCTGCCTTTATTTTTATAAAGAAATCTGAGGCAGTATTATCTAATCTATTAAATCTCTTTTTGGGAACCTAGAATCAAATAGTTATGCCACTAATTTAATGTTTTAACGCAGATGACCTACCTTTCCACAACTTTCTTTTGATAGTTGAGGAACAGACATATTTATGAGTAGTGTGAGCTGTAAAATTCAGCAAAACCTAAGATGGAAAACTGTATATATATGTTAGTTTGAAAGTCTTCTGGAGTTTCTTTTCAAAGCATTAAAAGTTTGTGGTAACAGTCTTAAAGCCATGGATGAACATTAAAGAGCAGTGAAAAAACCAAAGCTTTATATGAAATATTGATCTCCTGTCTAGACATATTTAATCTTTAAAATTTTCTAATAAAACCTCTTCATATTAATTTATTCTACTGAAGCATTAGTACTTGAGGGGAGAAAATGACTTCTAATACAATTTTATGGTTATGCCTCAGTCAGGAACTTCTTCAGCCTTGAAATAACCATTGTACTGCTCTGTGGATATGGGCTTCAGAGCATGAGATTTTAGTTTTGTAGTTGTTTGAAGTTTTTAGAATTTACCTCTGGAAGTATTTGGTTATCTCTTGAGTTGTAGAACTATTCACTATTTAAAAATCTTGTGGAATGACAATCAGTAGTGTTCAGGATTTACTCAAGAGCAGTTTGGAGAGTTTTATTGGATTAAAAATTTTAATGATTCTATGAAAGGGAATTGCATTTTTTTCCATCTCCGGAGTCATACTTTGCTTTTTCAGATGAAATCTAGCTATTTGAGGTGTATGAACTGAGTAGTTATGGAGTTGATCCCAGAACTTCAACAGTACTAGATATAAAATCTGATATTTCTCTACTTCTTCCATGCGAAACTAAATCTCAATTACTCTCTGGGTTTTATATTTTAATTTTTTAGGTCTTTGAACAGCCTACATTCTTTAAGGAAACCATGAGATTTTACTTTACCTACAAGCAAAGGAAACAAACATGCTGATAGGCAACTATCAGCAAGACAAGAGGGCATGGTCTCAAGTTGTGCCAGGGGAGGTTTAGGTTAGATGTTAGAAAGAATTTCTTTACAGAGAGGGTAGTCAGACATTGGAATTGGCTGCCCAGGGAAGTAGTGGATTCTCCATTCGTGGAAATTTTTAAAAAGAGACTGGATGTGGCACTTAGTGCCATGGTCTAGTAACCGCAGTGGTAGTGGATCAGGGGTTGGACTTGATGATCTTGAAGGTCCCTTCCAACCCAGCTGATTCTATGATTCTATGCTGTTGATTTTTTCCAAGTTCATACAAGACAGAATTTGATTTTCAAGTGTTTTTCTGAAGACATTTGCTTTCTGCTCAACAGGAGATGCCTAGCTACTCATACTTGTGTTTTTACAGGAAGCAAAGCCAGAGCAAGATATGAGTGAGAGTGGACTTATAGAAGACTCTTCACAGATGAGCAGGGCAAACAGGTATCCTCAAAATTATCTGTACCTCAAATAAGCAAGAATTACCTTTTAAAAGTGAAAGCACCTCGTATATTTTGATCAAAGAAATACTGTCTCAGTGAAATAAATTTAGTTTGTTACTAATTGCACAACGTAAGTGCAGATAGGAGGGCTCTGCCCGTGGCAGGGTTGCAGACTTAGTGGGTGCACCCTGGCATTTCTGTGGTTTGGCTGGCAGCTCTGTGGCACACATTCCCATTTCAAGGGAACATCATGGATGAACCCATGTTTTTGTCAGATCCCAGTTGCCAAATTTTTCAATTTACTTGAATTTATGGCCTGGCCACTTAAATTGTTCCTGCATATTTTGGGAAGTTCAGGGGCCTAAGACTTTCCAGAGTGTTCTTCACAGATGATAGCCATGTTTTCTGTTCCTTCTTTCAAGGGTTGCAGGAGTCTCTTCCTTCTTGTGCTCCAAACGAATCACAGTGTATAGCCAGAATCTCACCTTTAGGAAGCTTTCATAAGATGAGCTTTAACTTGCTTTGGAGGGATGAGTTACCCAGGAACAGCTCTTCTACCTTGCCCCTTTTCTGGGCTTACAGATCTTAATGTAAAGACAGCTCATCTATGTGCTGTCTAAACTTACAGTTGAAAAGCACCAGATTCAAATATTCTCATTATGTTAAGTTTGGGAGTCACATTTCTGAAACAAAAAGTCATTAGCTGTTGTTCTTTCTGGTGGTCAGCAGCTGCAATCCAGGTGAATGGACTGGAAGGAAGATTCCTCATTCTGTAGGAGACTGGCTATTGTCTCTCTTGCCTCTCTGCGATTGAGAACCGTGGAATAAATCAGGAAGGCTGATTTTACTTTTAAGGATGACACATGACATTTAGATCTGTTTCTTACATGGTTGTTTAAAGATAAGCTTTAAAGTGGGATTAAGACTTGAAGCAGACTAGATTCTGAAATTGTTCTTTGTTTAAATTTTAACTGACCTTAGAAGTCTGTAATTAAAAATTTACTGTTTGCCATCACAATGTGACAAGTGGGATGTTGAGAAAAGCTTTTGAGATGAGGTGTCACAAAAAGATAAAATAGGCTTTTAAATGTTGCTAGTCACGACATACAGTACCTTGATACTGGGTCAAGACTTCCTAACATCAAACAGTGTCCAGGTGTGATTGAATAAGAGGTCAAATGCTGATTGTTTTAAAGATAAGATTTGTAGGATCTGAAAGAGTATTTTACCTTCTGCCTACAGTGATAGATTTTTTTTTTTTACTGTAGGAAAACTTTTTCTCTGAAGAAAAATACCCTTAACAAATCTCTAAAAAATGGTTGTACCAGAAAAAAAAGACCCAACCTATACCAGTGCATATTTAAACAGAATAGTGTGAGGGAGCTCAGGTTTTATGACTTTTCATCCTTGTATCCTGAATGGGATAATCCTGAAAATTCTGGAAAAGAATAATCCAATAAGCTGAATTTAGTCAATGAAAGAGAAAGATGAGTTACTTTCTATAATAAAATTTCCACCACCTGCATTTCTTTTTTATTAATTTTTAAATTCTTTGGGGAAGGAGAGAACGGGTAAGAGAAAACCAGAATAACAAATACATCTCTCTTCTCCTGAGAACAGAGTATTTTTTGTAGTTATAGTATCTGGTGGGTATTATTTTTTTACCACTATGAGATTTTTGAGTCAGTACAGCACATTAATTTATATTTGTTAAATTTAAATAGTGAAAACAAGTGAATGGCTAGAGAAATCCAACTATGAATAATGGGGAACATTAATGAATGAAAATTCAGTGCTTCATTGATATATTCAAAGTCATGTTGTGAATGACCTCCTGTGAGACAGTACTTGGAAGCAGAGAATCAAGGACTTACTTGGTGACTCACTGTTAATGCATTTTTAATGGATACTGAGATGCATTTACTGACATGATAACATCATTTTCTGTGTGTGCAATGTTCCAGAATAAAAGATGAATCTTCTTCAAGCGATGAAGACCCTAGAGCTGCCAAACAAAACCCTGGGTCGTTACAAACCAACTCCAATCATCTCTCATTATTGTCTGGAGTCAGTTACAAAAAATCACTTCGACTCACTTCTGACCAGCTTGTGAGTTAATTTTACGTCCTTGTCCTAAATGTCATTTCTAGTACAATATGAACCACATTGTTATTCAGGCTTGCAAAGCTTAATTACCTCTCATGTCTTCCATTTAATTCTCTCTCTTGTTACATTTAAAAAAAAATCAACTTTCCCTTTCTCTTTTATATATTAAGCATGAATGTTGTTCCTTGCAGCAAGTGCTGGCATTCAGAGGTGGGATTCCATTTAGAAAAATGCCAAAATTAAATTCCGAAGTATGTATTTTTCACCTGTGTAAAAGTGTACTGGAGCCACATCATTTTTTGTAGTATATATAGTGTGTATATGTTTACCCACAAGCCTCTCTGTTTTCTTTTTTTCCTTTTCTCCTTTCCTTCTTTCCTTCTTTCCTTTCCTCTCATTCATAGGCAGACAGTCACATTTTGCATAAATACAGTTTTCTGTTAATAACTTGTAAAAGAGCTGCTTGTGAATTTACCATGAGGCCAGACTATTAACTGCTTTGAAGCCATTTCTTTTCCTCTGTGACAGAGGTGTTTTGACTAATAGTGACAAAACTGTTTCAGTTTGGTGTTCTGTACATTTCAATTTGATCTGGAAAAATGGGCTACTTCAGGAAAATACTTCTTGTCGTCTTACCTACAGGCAATCAGTTTTCTGAAGGAAATGTACACAAGGTGTACAACATTAAATAGCCCATTGCTCACTGCCTCGATAATTTGTAAGAAATACTGAATTTTTCCCAAGAGATAGATGGCATGTGTTGGTAATTTTCTATAGCAAACAGAAAGCGAGGGTGGCATAAATATATTGGTATGTTTCAGTTTCAGAAACCTTGCAGAAATTAACTGGAGCTAAAACTGCTCTTAAATTGTTTTCTTGATGAAACAGTGGCTGAGACTGATCAGTTACCCATCAGTTATTCTTCATTCCCACCTCCTTTTCACTTTTTTACTAATTGAAAAACAGCCGTGAAAGTTAACTAAGAAAGATACACTTAGAGTATTAAATTCCTACAGGTTTGGGGAAAATGAACAGGTAGGTCCACAAATAAAGTCAAATCAATAGTCTCTTGTCCAGCATGTCACTGAGTAACACAGGAAACAGTGAAAGTCAGCAAAGTGGGAGAGTAGAGTGAAGGATATTTAGTGGAGACTGAAGGGTAATAGGTCATGTGGTGTGAGAGGTAGGTTATTATATGAAAGAGATGAAATACCACAGAACACAAATCCCCATATAAACAGTCTTAATTAGAGTTTATGGAACTTCATGTTACTCACATGCCTTGGCATGTGTATCTATATCTCAGAATAGAAAATCCCGAGAGATGGTCCCTATTCCACCATTTGTTGCTGTTTATGTGAACATCTGGGGATTTTATTTTTTTTAAATATACCTTAATTGTGAAACAGATTTTTTTTTATTTACTTTGTTCTGTCCTATATATCAATGTCTAATATACACAACAGAGGACAAACCTCTGCTGTCCTTATTTAGACCACAGCTCTGCTGAAAGCAGTAAGATTCAGTGTGACGGAGGCAATGATCATCTGTGGCTTTGTATTTGCACTGTGCCCATTTCACATGTTCAGTTTGTTGATCATCTTGCTGATAATGTCTTGCAGAAAAGCTTAAAGCTCAAGAATGGCCCCAACGATGTGACCTTTAGTGTTACAACACAGTATCAAGGCACTTGCCGCTGCGAAGGCACCATTTACCTATGGAATTGGGATGATAAAGTTGTTATTTCTGACATTGATGGAACCATCACACGGTAAGTTCATGAGCAGGGAGAGACTTTATCTGCAAGGACAAGTTGCCCTTTAGACTAAAGGCAAAAATAATTAACAGGGAATTCTGAGTCAGAGAATCATTACATTCCAGTGTTTTCTGAGGGTGTTTATTTTTTTAAAAAAATTTGGCTGTCAAACAGTGCAAGAATCCTTAGCTGAATTCTTAATTTAATAAAGATACATGCCATATGTTCCCATTATTTCTCATCTATTGGTGTTTCATGATAGTATTTACAGTAGTATTGGAGGACTTTCTGCAAAATCCTAACTTTTTTGCTGCATGACACTTACGAAGCGCACTTGCTGCATTAAAAAGAAGAAACACGAGAATTTTGTTTTAGAAGAAATTACTGGGGCATTCCAGTGAGAGGCATTATTATTATTTAGAAGACAAGACTCCAGAATCAGTTTCAGAATTAGAATCTGATAGAAAGTTTCAGATCAGTACTTTGGATAAAAACCCAGAATTTTGAAGTGACCAAAATGATTCACTGACTCGCTGATTTTTATTTAGTTAGTTATTTAACACTGGGGAAAACAATTGTGTGTGGAACAGAGGAAACACAAAAACATTGTCTTTTTAAGTGAAATGCTTAGATTTTGTTTTTAAATCAATTTATTTCAAAATGAAACTTAACTTTATGTAATGAGAAAAAAGAACGAGGAAAAATAATTTCCAAGAGTAATCTGGGAGAAACTAAAACACTTGATTTAAACTGAAACTCTCTTCTTTCTTGTGATTTATCCATTGTATTGCAGACTTCTTTTTCAGTGTAAACTTTTGTTTTTTAAGCTTCAGTAAAGTTAATGGGATCTATTCTTCACTCTGTTGTTGAGCTGCCCAGAGTTACTTAATCACTTCACCTTACAATACCAGTGCAAATCCACCCTAAACTGCTGCCCAATGGTTTTCCCTCTATGATGCAAGATATTCAGGGTGTGGACTTGTTGCTGTGTATCTGTACAATGCTTAGTCAAGCAAGGTGTCTGTTTGCACCATTTGTTATTATACTGTAAATAATTTTCTCATATAAAGCAGGAAATATATTGAAACCAGAATAAATATTTCAAAATACTTCATATGTGACCAACTCCTGGCTTTATGTGGAGAAGTTTGAAGTAAGCTAGAATGTGACTTATCTCATGCTCTCAATTTCCCGTAAACTTCCCTTATGAATATATTTGGTTTATTTAGAAAATATTTAATGTAAACCTCAAAAGGTATGCTTAGTACTGGTGGCCTCCTATGTGTCTGATTGATGGCCTATGTGCTGTAATTTCCATGTTACTTTATGGGTCACAAGTTTATCTGTCTTGGGGCACAAGAGTAATTGAAACAGTGTGGCCAACGATGAACACATCAGTCTGTCTCAAAAGAAAGGGGAATAAAATAATCCTCCTCCGATTACAATCCGTGCCTTACAGAAAACATTTTCGTTTGCTGCTAGCCAAGTAAGGTAGTGGGGTTTGTATTATCCTCAACTATTATTATAAGTGTTGGGTTTTTTTCAGTTCAATTATATTGTTTTTTCTTTATTCAGGTCAGATACTTTAGGCCATATTTTACCAACTCTTGGCAAAGACTGGACACACCAAGGGATTGCAAAGTTGTACCATAAAGTGAGCCAGTGAGTATTCAGTAAATCTGTTCATGCATCTGTGGCTTGTTTGTGTTTATTTATATGCACATAAAAATTACAATTTCTCTTAAGTTTCTCTTAACCTATAAGGGTAAAAATTTCATCAATATCTTATCACTTCAGTGATGCTTACACAGTGCAGACATCTGCTGCATGGTGTCCAGAGCAAAACCTGCTTTGTGATACCAAAAGCAAAAGCCCCCTATCTATGAGTAGTGATTGCTCTTCCAACCATCCCAAACAGATACTTGCAGTTAGTTCCAAAGACTGTAGTAATTTGAACGAGTTATGGAGTTGCAGCGTGTAATTTTTTTAATACTGATGATTATACAATTTGTTTTGTTATTCCTCTATACAAGTGTTCGTTGCTATTCCATTGTTAAGTTGAAATGTTAGGAAGGATCAGTCTTAAAATATTTTTGTGTCATTGGTTAATTTTGAGAGTAGGTGATAAGTAAACATTGCTTAAAGTACAATTTAAAGTTATTGAAAGTCAGTAAGGCATATGCTGTGAACAACCTAAGGAAAAGGCTTTAACCTGGCAACACCAGTTACCATATTATAATCCAGTAATTGACCTGCACTGATGCCTGTTGGTCCACAGTGATAAATAGTTTCCATGCCATTGGAGGAGGTAAAGGATTGGATTCATCATGTTTAGGTGTGGCTTTTACATTCTCCGTAATCCATGGAAAAAGGTGGGCATCTTCAAAAAGTGGCTCAGTACACCTGAGATCTAACCATGTTTAGAAAAAAATGGTTTTTCCCATTAGTTATTGAAGAAATATTGGGCAACAGTATATCAGCTGTGCTCTAGGTCAGTTAATGTCATTAACAAGAAGACTATCTGGGTATTACCTAGAGCAATATATTCCAAAAAATTGGGGATGTTTCCTCTGATGAATATGAACAGTAGAAAAACAATCAGACAGTACCAGATCACATGGGGTGATGTGTGGGAATGCTTCTAGGTGAGCAAGACTGGTGCAGAAGTACAGGTGTACTGTTGGTTCTGTTGATACATTTTACAATGTAGTCAAGCCATTGTGTACACTGGAAAGGCAGAGTATGGTGAATTTTGTAATTACCCACTGAGAGAAAAAAGGATATGAGGAAAAATTAATTGATGTCTGAATGGGATCAGATAAAGTATCTTATTTTAATTTTTACAAGGAAGATTACTGATTGCTGTTTTCTTTTATTATATTAAAGTCAGCTTTTCTTAGATATTCAGATTACCATAAATGTACCTCTAGTACACATCACAACTGTCCTCTTAGTTAATCTGATTTGTTCTGTGTGCTAGGGTTATGCTAAGGTTCGTTTATTGCTTTTTGTTTTACATGGATGATGAATTATAAATTATGGATGATGAAATCTAATTATACCAGAGACAGTTGTCTGTGTGTAAACATACATGTACACAGAAAAGACAAGACAGCCTGGGAATTCACATGCTGAGTTCTGTGTATAAGCTTTGCATTACATTTGGTGAAAATGTTAATTAATTTTTTTAATTGCAGTTGTTATTTCTGTGCCTACCAGCACTGTCAGTTGTTAGGGCTTTGGTGATCATAAACATAGGGGAAAAAATAGATTTGAGTCATGTTGGTTTTCAAATTACTGAGTTAATTACGTAGTGGCTGGATATTACAGCTGAACACCATATAAATGTTCAGTAGTTAGATCTAATGACCATGCGTGCACTGAATACAATATGTCTGTATTTTATGAACAGTAATTTCTTTATAGGAATTGGAAAGTAAACTGCTATTAAGTTGAACTAGTATCAGATAGGACTCTGTTCTACCATGAACAGAACCAAAGGCAACCTATGACTTCTACCAAGACTTATTTCAATGTCAAGTTAAGGATTACTTCTCAT
The DNA here is from genome assembly GCF_009829145.1 of Chiroxiphia lanceolata. Lineage (NCBI taxonomy): Eukaryota > Metazoa > Chordata > Aves > Passeriformes > Pipridae > Chiroxiphia > Chiroxiphia lanceolata. Next base: position 102,800,021 of record NC_045639.1, read on the forward strand.
ACTGTATTTTGAAGTTCAAATTTGTTTCAACTTGAACTAATATGTTACTGCTGCACATAAACTAATCTGTTTTTGTAGAGGCCCAAGAGGCAGTAATGCAATAGTCTTAGTAAAACAAAGACCTATACACCATTATCTGTTTTATGCCAAGTGTTTTCATCTTCACAGCTGTCATTTCAGTTAATTCATGGTTCTACCATGCAGGGGTGGATAGGAAACCATGAGGAGTCATAAGTCATGAGAAGAGCAGAGATAAATGACCCCTCTTTAGGTGCAATCACAAAATGCAGTGGAACTAGATAGGTTTTAATTATTCAAGTTTCTGACAAAAATGTTTTTATTCCTTTTAAATCAAGTTACGTTAAACATAAGTCTAATAGCCATGACTTGGTTAATGTAAAAGTAAGCCCAAAAATTATTAATACTTAAATACCTGCTTTATTTTTACAGTAGTTTCTTCTTTTGTATCTGCTCACAGAAATGGATATAAGTTTTTGTACTGCTCAGCACGTGCTATTGGAATGGCAGGCATGACCAGAGGATACTTGCACTGGGTCAATGAACGAGGAACTGTGCTGCCTCAGGGGCCAGTGTTGCTGAGTCCAAGCAGCCTGTTCTCAGCTCTTCACAGGTAATGCAATTTTACTTTTATGCAGAAAGAAACTGCAAGGTTGGTGGAGGCTGAATTCTCAGCTTTTTTAAATGGGAGTGCTTGAAATAATTTATGATTTTTTTTTCTTACATATTGGTGCAAAATTTCACTAAGAAGAAATTTTGTTAGAGAAAGACCAAAATTCAATAGATAGTTAATAGATGGTTTTTGTAGTTTATGTCTTAGATGTATATTGAGGCATGTCTGTGTTCTCTGTTTACCAATAGCTACTGCTTGGTGACTTCATGTGTTTAATATTCATTAATTCATGGCTAGGCTTAGTGAATGAAGATTTGGGGGGGGCTCTACCCACATTTGCTGCAAGTGCACTGATCACTAAAGAGGCCAATGTGAGATAGACAAGTCCGGTTGCAAAAGGCACAGCAGAAAGACTCCTTGGATGGAATCGGCAAGACACGGTTCTTTCTACGTTGTCATTTCTCCTCAAGAGTGATCCTGCGTGCGTTCTCAAAGGAAGCAGCAGCGTTATAGATGGTGTGTCTCCAGACCTCGTGATTGAAGGCCAGAGTAGACCAGTGATGAAGATCAAAATGGCCAAGGCTGAGATGTTGTTTCAGGGAGTCCTTGTATCTTCTCTTTGGGGCTCCTCTCTTGCGGCAGCCAGTGGCAAGTTCACCATAGAGCAGGATCTTAGGGAGGCGGTGGTCCTTCATCCTTGAGACGTGTCCTGCCCAACGCAGCTGTGTTCTCAGTAACATGGCCTCAATACTCATACACGTGACAGTTCGTGGGCAATTAGGGCAGAGTGACGCTCAGGACGTCCACTATCCGCAGTATCAAGCATGGCTCTGATGTTCCAGAATGCGAGTGTCAATTTGGGTACAACTTTGAAGGCAGATGTATGCCTTAGTCTCTTAATCTTTGTTTGACCACAATTAGAAGATGCCCGTTGGCTGCGGTTAACCAACCAGGTGAAGGGTGGAGATGAGCTTTGTTTAGGCCACCTTTTCTGGGCCCCTCTCTGTGTGGAGCAAGCAGTGCTGTCCTTGGAAAAGGCTGCTTGGTCATTCAGGATGCTACCAAAAGAGACTGTCATCTCTGGGGTCACTTGACCAGTGTCCTGAACTGCCTGCATGCAGGGGTTGGGTTGGGTCTGCGGCTTCCAGTGCACCTTTCACCTGCTGTTTTGACCCTCACCTGTTGCTACAGGGCTTTACAAACATGGGTATAACCTTCAGGCCTGTGCAATGGATTTTTCAGGTGAGACGCAGCATGTGCAGAACTGGACCCACCCTTTAATCCTAAGGTTCATCTGCCAGGGCCGAGCGAACTTGGACGGTAGCAGTGAGGTCCTCAGGATGTAGGTTTAATTAGAGTATCCTCTTAGCTGGATGGCCTTACAGGGTTAAGCAAGCTCCATCTGCCCGGGTTTGGAAATAGAATTGTCCTTCTCCTGGGATGACTGCCAGGAGACTAGTGAGCCCATTCTGCCCAGGAGGACATTTTAACTGACCCTTCAGTTTTGACCTTTCTGGCATGGGAGACCCTGCCGAACGCATGTACCTTCACCAGCATAGCTCACAACCTCATAGGGGGTGTTTAATATGGTGTGTATTTAGCTATAGGAGAAATGTGGACATTTTAATAGCAATCCTTCTTGTCTTGATCTGTAAGGTGTTCCAATTGACATAAATGTATTTTTGTGTGAGATTATTTCTTATTGGGTTTTGAAGAAATTTGTGTGAAAATGAAACGAACTTTTTATGTGCCTGATTGCACTGTGGAATTCTGTGTGGACAGTGTTAGCTTTTCTAGGTGTTGAATTGCAATAAGTGAATAAGAATAGCACAGATTATGAATATCATACCTTCTTCCTAATTCAGTGAAGCATGTCAAGTGATTACTGAAAATATTTTAAGCTAAGTTAAAAGCTGCTGTGACAGGATATATCTCATTAGAATTTTTAATGGAAGGTTGTTCAGATGTTCTCCTGATTGAGTGACATGCTGCAGGCAATCTTACCAGTCACCTTCTAAATATAAGAAACTGTGGAGGTATTACTGTGCACTTCTCAGACTGATTAAACAATAAATGCAGTGAAAAGGTAGTTACTGTTATCTTATGCTCCTCATATCTAGAAATACATTTAAAGTGATACTATTTTTGGTATCTTGTTTAGACTAAAGAATGCCCATCTTTCAGTGTACACTGTGGTAGCTGCTGTGGTGTGTGGGCAATAAATTACTGCGTTGTTATCCATAGATTTAATTATTCTAGGTTTGAAATCAGGTGTATGCAAGGAAAGATAGTTTTATTTGTCTATTGCACATTCTCAAACTTTGATTTATACACGGATCTCCTGTTCCAAAGGGCTGTTTTACTCCTATGAACTTTCTGTCCTATTCACATGTTCCTTGACATATGTGTTGGTGCTAGTATCTGGGATTCTGAGCTTCTTAAGCGCTTTTGTGTCATGCTGGCATCTTCCTATGTTATGGGAACTCCAGACTCTGCCACCTGCTCAGTCTTCTTGCCAAGAGAAGCTGTTGTGAAAGGGCTTTTGCCCAGGGATGAGATAACTGCTCTGTTCACTAATGAATTTTATATTCTGTAAGGAGAACTGAAGAGAAATAGAAGATTCCTTTATTCCTTAACTTTTGTTAATTAGCCCTGATGGAGGACCCTGACTGTAGAAGTATCTTAACAGGCTGAGTTGCTTCTAGCACATATGGTGATTGCAGTCCTTTTAAAAATAAAATTTTAAAAAAGACGCTATACACAGTGAGGGCTAATGTAATCTCTGAATCATTCTGCACTTCACAGGAGGCAGTTTATTTGATGACAGTTTATGTCTCAGAGGGCTTGATTTAGCTACTCCTTGTAATCCACCATCCTTGCTCAGTAACCATCTTTGCAATGTACGTTTCAATAGAAGTTCCCTTGGATTTATTTACTGTGCCCATTAGGTAAGCTTTGGAATGCTTGGTTTTTGTCTTCATGAGCACTCTGACTTCCAAAAGAAGTAAGAGAAGAGTGGGTGCTCTGTATCAGTATCCAGCTAGGCAAAAATGTTGAATAAAGAAAATAAAATGTTTTGTTCTGTATTTCATGTGTACTTATTCAGCTTCCCTTTTTTATAATTTCAGGGAGGTCATAGAAAAGAAGCCAGAAAAATTTAAAGTTCAGTGTTTGACAGACATCAAAAATTTGTTTTATCCTAACACAGAACCCTTTTATGCTGCTTTTGGAAACAGACCTGCTGTAAGTAATAGCTGAATTTATTTCTATTGCAGAGAACAGAAAGGTTGCTATTATTTCATGGTTCTGTTGCATTAGAGCCTAGAAGCTGTAAATGAGAGTTAAGAATATTTTCTTAGGCCCTGTACTAAGGAAAATATAAAGGTTCTTCAAAAATACCACAATGTAGGATACAGAAATGGAAGAACAGCAAAATAACTATGTTAAATCTGCATAAATTGGCAGTTAATCTTGTGGTGAAACACTGATCTACTTTTAATCCACAAAACTGCAGTGTCAGTGAGATACCTGTGGACAGATAGAAAATATTTCAGATTAATATTGGTGGGACTAACACTTCAGGCTCTGAGTACACTTAAAAGACCTTGGATGTCTCATTGAAGTCAAAAGTTTCTACTTTGTATGGAAAGTGATAAGTTTGACATGGAGAGGGGAAGATAGATCTCTGTCACCTATTTGGAGACTGTATCTTTGGGCCATAGATGGCTCTCACTCCTGCCCTAGGCCAAAGAATAATTTTATGCATCTAGAAAAGGGAACAGGAGCCAGGACAGAGGTGGGGACCGTGGCATGTCTTTATCCCTTCTTTAAAAACATTGTCAGAGGTGACAGAAGGTCCTTACTGTCCAATTGCTATATTAAATTGTTATATCATACACAGCTTAACTTCTGTTATCAAGATACCTTTAAACATATGATTCTGAAATAAGTTTTTAAAAACTTTTATGATTTTGTATTATGGATGAATCTATTTCCAGTTCCATTTTTTTGAACCTCAGGGAAATAAAATAGAATAATTCATTCATATTTGAATAAAATTTCAAGTAAAACACTAAGTTAATGTTTCTGAAGTAATTGCTGATAATTCACTTCTCTGATTGCTGCCAGTGTACAGGGTTCAAGTATGTGATGTGCCACTGGCTTTGTGAAAATCAGGATCATAGCTTTCTCAGTTTTCTACTCTACTTGTTTTGATTTTGCTTTTGTTTTGTTTTGTTTTTCCAAGAACAAACTCTAGGAAATTTTTGTGCTCACAGGTCTTACAGGTGTAGACAGTGCATGGACTGCCAGATTGCTGAATTCTTGAAGTGACTGCTGTTCACTTTTGTTCAGTTAATTTTTTTGGAACAGTCTTTACGATGTAGATATAAAAATAATCTCTGTATCTTCATTAACATTTCACTTTTTTTCACCACCTTGACTTTTAAAACCATGATTTATATTAGCAAAATGGAAGATTGTTTTTACTCTGATCTTATGGGAGATATTTTCATCTTTGGTTTTGTCAAGCTTTTCTTCAGAAGAGATCAAAACCTATTTATTGCTTTCCTTAGCAATCTGAACTTCTTAGAAGACATTCTTAATTTTTACTTCTAATTGTACTTCCCACAGTTGCATCTCCATTACCTGCTGGGGTTCACTGCTGCTATTTTGGCATATATTTCTTGCTTTCCCTTCTTTTCCTCTTGCTCTGACATGGAGCATGGCACAAATCTGAACTCAGGAGCTAAGAGATATTTCCAGGGGTTTTAATGTAGACACATTTGCTATGACTTCCTTTTGTGACCTTGTCCTTAAAAAACAATTCCTCTTTTATGTGTCAGTTACGTTTTAACCTTTGTACACTAGATAGACAGTACAATGCACTCAGGAAATTAAATACTCTCTGAGAAAAAAAAGAAGGTGCTTTTACACCAAATATCACTAGTTTTTTATTGAATGTTATGTCAAAGGAAAGTTATTGAAAAAATTGACCATGATTTTGATTATTAGTTTAAACAGATCAATAGTTTAAACTGAAGTGGCAAACTCTTTACCTAGCAGCAAATCGTGAGTTAGATTTACCTCATTTGTAACATAATGGAGAATTTCAGGTAAACAAGAACTAAGTAAATTTAGTACCAATACTGTGTGAATATGTTCTTCTGTGTAATATATTCCAGCAAGAATAAACATTATAGTGCAAAGGTAGAATCATGATTTCTCTTTTTTTCTTTTCTTTTTAGGATGTTTATTCATACAAACAGGTGGGGGTTTCTTTAAACAGGATATTTACAGTTAACCCCAAAGGAGAACTTATACAGGAGCATGCAAAGACAAACATCTCATCGTAAGTAATATCTTATCCCTAACATCTTATGGACTAAATTAATTTGCTGTGCTAATTTGAGACTCAAGTTGCCCAAAGATCCATTCAATTTTAGTAATGAAAGATTCCTTAGAATACTTAAAAGAAAACATAAAAAATTTGGCATAAAATACAGACTTTCCACTTTCCTTCAGTTAAACTGACAAAAGGATTTTTTTTCTGTATATAATATAATATATCCCATCTACTTTAATCATGTAAAAGAATTTTAAGTGTATGATTTAGTCTGCATAAAAATGAGACTCACTAGTTTGCTGAAGCCATCTGTCTTTTCATGGCCTTTTCAAATTTCCTTTTTCTGGAGCTCCTATCTAGAAGAGCCAGAAAACAAAATCTGAAGAGAGGGCCGAGTGCTTCCAGCAAGACGCTTAGGCACTGGTAGCACCTACCACTGGAAATGGCGTTTAGTAATGTCAAGAGTGTCCTTAACTGAAGGAGAGCCATATGGGTATAAAATAGGAATAATCAGTTGAGCAGGGAGCTGCTTGAGCGAAGCTGGACAGAAATGGAGATGCAGAATGTGGTGTTTGAGTATTTGATCAGATAATCTGGGTGTAAGATGGCATCTGTTTCTTACTAGGTAAGTATAATTTGTTAGAATTAATGGATTAGAATGAATTTCTTATCTGAGCTGTGAATCCTTTCTGGAAACTATTCACCAAAATTGAGTTTAGTTTTATTCCTTTGAGGAGGGTGACTTGTCCACCTTGTCTGTTGGTAGTAGTCATGCCTTACTGGTTGGGGACTTAAAGAAGTTCAAAATAAGATGATCTGAAATGGGTCGGCATTCTTTTTATTTGTTTGTTTTCCAGCTATGTCAGACTCTTTGAAGTGGTAGATCACATTTTCCCTTTGCTAAAAAGAAGCCATTCTTCAGACTTTCCTTGTTCTGACACCTACAGTCAGTTCACCTACTGGAGAGAACCTCTGCCACCGTTTGAAACTCAGGATGTACATCCAACCTCGTCTTAACTGCATCTCCACACCGTTGGCCTCTGCTCAAAGAATGAGTTGGCTTGTATTGCCAGGACAGCAGGTGGCTTTTGCTGTTGACAGTTCACCTGGAATCAGTGATGATGTGAGCATTGTATTCTTTTGCTGTGAGCACACTTAGAAATGCTTTTTCATATTTAGTCACGTTTCCAGACAAGAGGAGTCTTGCTGGGAATACGAGTTGCATTTCTAGGTCTTCACCTGGCTCCTCAAATTGTGCCATGCACTTTCATTGTGTAAGGTCAAATAAAAGTGAACTGATGTTGGAGTTGCAGTTAAACGTGCCATAAGGTTGTAAGGTGGTTCCGTGTCTGTTCTGCATCACTGAAGCCATCTTTCATCTCGTCAGAACCGCCTGCCAGTAAGGGAGCTGAAGGTGCTCACCGTTCCTGACATCATCTGGTGACACGGACAGGGATTGCAATCCATACATCAAAATTTTTCTTTCTGAAGGAGCAAATGATTCTTCCCATTTCCCCTTGCTTGACCAACAATTGTTTGTTTAAGAGTTAATTACTGGTCTAGATCCTCACTGATATACATCACTATGGCTGTCAAAGCCAGTTGAGCCGTGTTGATTTATTCCAGCCTGTTTTGACATGGGATATTTCTGAGGAAATAAATTATGTGTAGTCTAAATAGAAGGTAAATGAAATAGGATGGCCAGATTCTTCCAGTCTTTTTCAATTTGAGAAGTATCATGCTTCAAGAGTAGCTATTTGGATCAAGGTAAGTGGGCAAGTGGAAGATACAGGCTATACTATGCGTGATGCTCACATTATTGAAGTGGGTGATTTTCAGTAAAGGCATTTTACCCACACAATGTGCTGAGGTTCAAGATTGTTACTGAGCCAAGAACACTGAGGATTTTGTCAAAATGGAATAGTTTTATTTGAAACGTTACTGTGACTAAAATGTGAATTTTGATGCCGGTGAATGATGCATCTCAGGTTTTTACTGTATGGATTTTTTTGCTTTGTCTTGTAGTGTAAAGAATGGATACTTTTAGTGCAATTTACTCTCCTTTAAGGTAATGAACTCTCCTCTTTCATGTTTTTTTTTCCTTATTTATCCAGACACAAGCTGTAGTTACTTTTTTTTGCTACCTGCTTTTGACAGCCTTAAGACTTAAATATGCGTGCTAAAAGCAATACTGCAGATCAGTTGATGATGTTTTCCAAATGGTCTGCCTTTACACAATATGGTAGTTCAAATGTGGACTTCAAGTGCCCACATGCCAAATGATTCTCAAATGTGCTTGTAGTTAGGAAAGTAACTTTTTTTTTACTTCTAAAATATAGTGAAAAGTCTAATTGTTCTGAAACACTGAAAACGGCAGCATGGGATTCTATGTATATTGTATTTCAGTATGGCTAAACCCGTGGTTCACAAGCTGTGGTCTCTGCCAGCTTGTGATCTCTGAGGCTGTGGTACGTTTTGCAGCTGCTTTGTAGTTTTTTCAGTTAAGAGTTTAATAACAGGAAGGCAGAGTGGTCCAGGAGAAATTTTAAGATATGATTATGGTTGTTATCACCCAGAAGTTTGGGAATGGCTGCTCTGTATCACATTTCTTCTGTTACAACAGATTCTGGTTTTGCATCAAGAGTGATGGCAACATAGATGGGATGGTAACTCTGTACGAGGGGTTTTCTAATTTTTAGTACTGCAGACTTTATCTGGGATGTCAGTGGGCCAATTTATGAGTTTTCTCTGTGCCTTCAATAGTAATGAATACAAGTGCAATCCTTTACACAGCTGCAGTGTGCAGTGGTGAGCACTCCCTAGGTCTTCCTTTCACATGAACGCTTCTGCTTCAGGCAAGATGCATGTCCCCTTTGGAGATACCAGGATTAGACACAATGAGGAACAAATGCAGATTGATTGTTCTCTCTTGGAAGTTTGAAGAAAATGCAAATATCTTTGTACTTAAAGATGGAAGAAATGTGGGGTGGATTTTCTGAAAGACAGTCGGTGGGGATTGCAGGTTGCCAAACTGAGATAGTTGCGTCTCTAAATATAGCCACACGTTCCTTTAATCATCTAATAATATTTATAATTAATGATTGAATAAATGGGTAAATGTCCTAGCTGCATCCTATTGAAATTCAGTTTTGGTAAAGGCCTATTTCAATCCATTTATTATGTAAAATAAACCTAACTAACCCTTCTTTTCAATTAGAGGCTGTCAGTTTTGTTGTATTTATCCTTAACAATAGTAAATATCTATTTTCCTAAGATATTACACAAGCAACTCCCAACAGAAAATATGCTCCCTGAAAATTCTCCACAATTAAACGATGTGATATGTTTATTTATAAATTAATAAATAGGTAATCCAAGGTTGTTTGTCACCATTTGTATTTCAAACCAAATGATAGTGTGAATAAGGGTCTGTTTTAGTTCTGTCAGACTGTAGCTGTGGTGAAGCTGGTACAGGTAACCCTGAGATGCTGCAGAATCTGTCCCAGAGCTTTTCAAGACTTGGTTAAACAGGGTTATGGCTGACTTGATCCAGCGCTGGCAATCATCTGCTTCAAGGATGAAGTTGGACTGCATGACCTCCAGGGGTCTCTTCTGACCAACATTTCTGCGATTCTGTGACATTAAACGCCTTACCGCTGACATGCTTGTACCCCTGTGTATCTGAAAGTTGAAATATAGCTGAACAGTGTCAGGAATGTGTGTTTGTAAAATGTTTATCAGATTTGCTCACAAAAAAGACACATGAAAATCAAGGGTTTGACCTGCTAGAAACATCACCATACTTTTCCAGAAAGTATAAGACATTTTGATTTGGTAGCTGATTAATTTTAGCATAATATTTAAACTGCTTTGTTAATTCATATAGAAGAAAAAGGGATCGTTTAATGAATTCCTACTCTTTCTGTGAAAGAAAAAATACCAACTTTGTTTGCAGTGTAATGCTGGGTTTTGTTACAGAAAGAATATACTAACATAAATATGCAGACACATTAAATCACACTATGTTCAGTTCATGCAACAGTATATGCAGCAGTTTATTTTCTTCAAGCTGATGGCCACACCACTTCAGCTGGGTCACGAGAGGAAAAGAATACCATACTTGTGGCATTAGTTACATTGAAGATAAAATGTTACTGCTGTAATTTGGGGAGGGATGAGAAAGAGGGTATTGGGTATTTTTATTTATAGATATGGATTATTATTATTTCAAAGCCTATTTATATACAGTATTTACTCTGTATATGTATGTGCTACTGCAATGATGAAAATAATTTTAACGCTTCATTTTGATCTGAATGCAACAAGAGTAGAAATATATATTGTAATAAAGGCAAATATAAATTTTTTCCTGACTTTTCTATTTTTCTGTATCCTTTGACAATGGCAGAGTGCTTTTGAAGAACTACTGAAACCTGTAAAGTGTGGCTTTTGTAGCTCCAGTCTCTGTTACCTGTTTCTTATTGGGGATATCAGTGTAACTTGCACTATTTTTGCAGTTTGGCTACAGTGTTTTACCCAGAGCCTTTTCAGATGCAAAGAGTTTGCTGAGAGAGATGGGACCAGGGTCTGGTCTAGCTGTTTTGGGATATGGGAGCAGCACTTTGAAGCCAAAAGCAATCAGACAGGAACTAGAGCAAATTGGAGCTGCTGGGAATCCAACCCACCCCAGAATTTTTTTGAATCTTCATTTTGTGTAATTCCTAGTGTGACCTAAGCAAAAACTAGCCATCTGTTTTGAATGGAGATGTTGTCACTCATGGCAGTGAGACCAGATAGTCTATTTTTTTGTGTCTTTTTTCTTTCTCCTCTTCTTTGACATTGGCCATTCTGCTGTGGAGAAACCAATACCCTTTTTTTATCTCCTGTCCCTGAGAACACTGAGCTGCCTTTTTCTCCCACTGCCAGGTTTGCTGAGCAAACTGACTACAGTGTAATGATGCTGCCAGGCTCGTGTGTGCTGGTATGAAAACAAAGATGTTTGGGGTTGATAAGGCTCTGCGACATCTCAAGTTCTCTGTTAAAAATACAAAAGCAGCCGTATTTGGGCAGCCTGCGGTCACTGCTTCTTCAGTCTTCTCTATTTTCCGTGTGTCTCTTGCTTGTATAAACATTTACCCTGGAGCTCTGGAGACAGACTTTGAAATGAAGGTGCCCTTTTAATCCGAAGTCAGAGAAATGGTGCTTGTGCATCAGCAAACAAAACTTTTTAAGGACATACTCATTGCTCCTGGAATATCCCATTAACACTAGAGATACAGCAGTCTGAGGGAGGAAGCTCCTGAGGATGGAAGAGTATGGAGTTGTTAGAGTTTTTTTGACGCCATGAGTAATGAAGGGAATATTTCCAGAATGCTATGTGTTTGTCCTTATAAATAAATAGTCTCAATTCAATATGCATTGCATATGCTATCAAGTACCTCAGGATAGTTCATTCCAAGAGGCAGGCAGAACATGGCTTGTGCTGAGATAGTGCCTAAAATTATTATTATAACTTTCAGCTCTTCCATGAAGGCATAAAAAGTGAAGTCTGAAGGTTGTTCTTAGTATGTTTTTCTTTGTTTTGTTGTGTGGTTTTTTTTTTCTTTTCATAGAAGTCCAGCAAAGAATGGTGGTGAATGGAATATACTCACAGTGCCACAACCTTAGATAGTCCCCACTCTTTTGCTTGCAGTAAAATACAGCCCCTCATTCTCTTCTGTAGCATGTTGGAGATATGCAATGAAAGGGTTGGTTGTAGATCAGAGGCAAGAGACTGGCTCTAAGGAGCACCCAGCAGTGGTGCTGAGGAATTACAGCTGCTGGATGGTTTGGGAAGAGATCTTCATTAAGACCTTTCCAGTCATTGGGATGTGAGGGAGAAAAGTAAAGGTAAAATGAGAAATTAGTTTTCTTCTAGGAGGAACTTGAAAAAGGGAACAAAACCAGAAAAAATGGGTAAAAAGCACCTTCTTGTTCCTACCCTTGTGCTGACCGTGGGTGGTACTGGGTCAGGTACTGAGCTCTGCCTTTTACCCCTTAAGCAGCACTGCCTGAAATCCCACATGTCTGCGCTGCACAGAAAAGGTGAGAAAGCCATTTTGGCTTCATTTCCCAAACAGAAGGGAATAACATTGAACAAAAGGAAATCTATACTCAAGTGTCCAAGGGACACTGCTAAGAGCAAAACTAAGTTGCAGTTACAGCTAAATTTTAAGCTTATGTAAGGACTAGGGCTTCTTTATTATTTCATGGACTTGGGAAACAAAGTTTTCACCTGCAGTATGTACACCTCTGTGGTACCATGCGTGCATCCTTTTAATATGGCTTACTTCAGTGAATAAATACAGACATCATCATTTTTCACCCTATTTAAGCAAGTGTTTAACTCATCCCTCCCTGAGCTGAAACTTAGGCATGTTCTTAAGCACTTTGCTGGATTAAGCTAAGTAATTCCAAGAAAACTGTGTGCTGGGAAGATACAGTTTCTGAGCTGAAGAATTGATCTGGCTTTACTAATGGTTACCCTTGGACTGGTTTTTAGCCTCCAGCACTGTCAGGTGTTCTGCCTACTGCCAGCAATCTATTTATTGATACAGGAAATCCATTTTGCCTTGCCTTGCTTTTAATGAGTTTTGCAAGCAAGTGGCCCCTTCCTGTGACTCATTCTGTGTTTTCTGAGCGGGAGATTGTGGTTTTAAGTTTCACGTTGGAAAGTAACCGCTGTGTCTGCTTTCCTTGTCTGCTGGAATCTCAACAAGAGGAATACATTTTGGAACAAAGAGATGTAAATGGAGTAGAACAGTTCATGTTTCTTTGCAAAATTGTATAAACATCCTTCTTTTCGGGACAGTTAAAAACACTAGTGCAAAGTGAAAATAAGTCATATTTTAAAATAGCAGCTTTATCTTAGAACATTGCTGTTAACACGGGCAAAAAAAGACATTTTTCCTGGTATCTCAATATGTGTTGGCCCTTTAATTTTTGGATATTTATTGGCTATAAACCAAACAGTGGAGGCCTTTCTCTGATTTTACTGACACAGGAGCAGCTCCCTTAGCATCTGAATGGCTGCTCAGATATGGACAGTTATAATTGCCATCTGAAATGTGAATAGCAAGAGCTACAGATTTCTGTCGAATTCATGATCCCTCTCATCCCTTTAGAATACTGGAGCCAAAGAGGTAGGAGATGTGGATGTATTTGTTTCTGAGTTTTGCCAAAAATATGGTGGCGGAAGGGCAGAATCCTCAGCGGGCTCGGACCGTTAGCACTGAAAACATAGATTTACGTTAAAAACAGCCATAAATACATCAAAACCAATGACCAGGATAGTTTCCATTCCCCATTGCTAGATACAACTATTTATATTTTGGGCTTGGTGGCTATGTCTGTGCAGACAAATCACTGCCCAGTAAAGGGCAGGGGTTGTTTTTAGGCACCCTCACCAACGGGCTCGCTTGGCGAGTGTACAGCTGCTTGCCTGCCACATAGGGGAATTGCTGGCCTCTGCTGACCCTCAGGCTTGCCCAGCCCTTGCTTGGATGAACGCTGGTTGCCCTGGCTCAGGTCATGCTGGGGACCTTGTTGTCAGCATACTGTGTGCCAGAGCTGAGGCTTGTGCCCTGACACTTTGCTTATGTATCTACGCTGTACCTGGGAAGAGCCAGATCTGGGGTTTGGGGCTGAGCTGTAGATCCTTTCCTTATGCGTGTCCCAGCTGGCTGGGTAATGAGATATTGGGACCTCTCCTTCTGGAGGTTTTGGTATGAGCTGGGCTCTTCCTATGCCTTAAGAAGGTGCTTCAGTTCATCTGTAGTTCAGTTGAAACTCAAGAGGAGGCACTCTCTGATCCTGAACTGCTTTCACCTGTCTGGTGCAAACCTGTGCAATATTAACCTATGTTAGGGAAGCTGCAGTTCTGCAAAAGGCCTGAAAAATCTAAAAGCTCTGCTAGCACAGGCTTCTTAGAGTTGAAGTGTGAATGGGGATATACAGAAAAATCATACCTGAGAGCAAATAAGCATGTTGGAAATGCAGAAATTCAACAGATCATGCTTCAAATGTGACCTTCCTGTTACCCTTCTCCACTCTTGAGTTGGCAGAGACAACAATTGGAAGGAAAAATTGTGAGACTCAGAAACTGAAGGAGTTTTATTGGAAATGTACTGAGAAGAAACAAAGAGGAAGACCCAATATTATCATACTCCTTTCCTATAGGGATCCAAATATATAAAAATACAGTACTCTGTATTGTGAACTTTGTTTCTTGCTGATGTATTGTGTGAATGACAACAACATGAGAAATGTTTTTTTTCTCAAAGTATGATGGAGTGGGGTGGGTTTTGGGGGGATTGTTTGTTTTGTGTCAGTAACAGATTGTATGGAATTACAGTGACTTAGGGAGCAGTTCAGCTGTTCACACCTGCATTGCTTTCTAATGCAGTCTCTGCACAACTTGAGAGCCTGCACAGGTATTGCACCTCTCTGCAAAGCTCATTTCCTCTAGCTCTGGATTGCTCTTCTGCACATCATTGATATGGAAACACTTCCATTTCTTTTGACCTAGTACATTCTTGTAAACCAAGGCTATGTATTCTTGGGTGGCTGATCTGATCTGCAGTTTTGTTACTGCCTGAAGGAAAAAGTCACTCTCTCTGTTTCCTCTTTTATTCCTCCTGATTTTCTGCTCCACTGTACTTCTGGGATAGTTTTGTTCTGTGTTAGTGAACTAAATGGACTCAGAGGGAAGCAGGACCTTATGCTTCTGTCTATGTCACATGAAACTGGAACCTCAATTTTACTGTGTCCATGCCAATTCTATACCTGACCTCTTTATTCTTATAGTAATCATCGTATAATTGTGGGCAGACCTTATAAAGTGACATGCCTGGTGTCTATCAGTGAACTTGAGAGCATGGACATAACCACATTCGGATGAGTCCATGAATGGTACCACACCATATGTAAAGAAACTGCAGGATCAAAACCATCTGCTCAAAATAGAGGGACTGATAAGGAAGAAAAACCTGGTCCCAAGTAAGGAACTGGATCCAGTCCGTGCCCTGACACAGAAATCTTGTGTTGATTGAGGTGAATCCTTCGCTGTGCTTCAAGCAGAAGACAGGGATGATGGCAGTTCCTCTGTTCCAGGCATGATCTGCAAACAAGGTACTCATCATGGCTTGGCTTTGCGAACGAAGATTTGGGAAAGGCTCTATCCACATTTGTTACAGGCACACTGGTGGCTAATAAGGCCAATACGAGATAGACAAGTCCGATTACAAAAGGCACAGCAGAAAGACTCCTTAGGTGGTATATTCTGCAAGACACGATTCTTTCTACATTGTCTTTTCTCCTCGAGAGTGATCCTGTGTGCATTCTCAAAGGAAGCAGCAGCGTTATAGATGGTGTGTCTCCAGGCCTCCCGATTTGAGGCCAGAGTAGACCAGTTATGTTGATCAATATGGCCAAGGCTGAGATGTTGTTTCAGGGAGTCCTTGTATCTCCTCTTTGGGGCTCCTCTCTTGCAGCAGCCAGTGGCAAGTTCACCATAGAGCACAATCTTAGGGAGGTGGTGGTCCTTCATCCTTGAGACGTGCCCTGCCCAACGCAGCTGTGTTCTCAGCAACACGGCCTCAATACTTGTAACTGCTGCTTGTTCTAGAACAGATGTATTGGTCACATAATCTGACCAGCGGATGTTTAGGATTGTGTAGAGACAGTGTTGATGGAAGTGTTCTAGGAGTCGCAGGTGGTGGTGGTAGATGACCCATGATTCAGAACCATATAAAAGAGTCGACAGCACTATGGCTCTGTAAACACTGATCTTTGTACTTTTCTTCAAGTGTTTATTTTGCCAAACACTTTTATGGAGTTTTCTGAAAGCACTATATGCCTTTGCTAACAAGGCACTAATGCCTAGTAGATGCTGCGATATGAAGCTGAAGGGTCATGCAAAAAAGGTATTTGAACAACCACCAGTGGTTCAGCTTCTGACAGTCAAGTTTTATCTTTCTTGACCCATTAGAGTGAAGAATACTGTCTCCATTTAGCATCAGGAGACAAAAACATCTTGGTAGCCTCAGTAACTTAAGCTTCCATTTCCTGAGTCTGTTGTCAGCCCAGGTACTCTGTTAGCCTTCAATCTGTTCAGAACAAGATTGAGAGGAGACAAGGAGCTTGGGGCAGATCCTAATTTGTCGAGTAAAAGCTTCTGGCCTTTAAACTCATAAAGGCTAATAATGCCTCCTGGTACTGTGGTAGTCTTTAGGATGCCTCATTATGATCCCTGCAGTAAGAGACCACCTACAAATAGAGCCCACCTAGAAGAAGAGAGCCATCTACCAGAAGAACCCAGAAAAATGGATATTGCAAGTATAAGGCTATTTGGATTTGCTGGAAATAGGTAGTGAGTTAGGCTGGTGCAGAGAGGCACCAAATTAGCATTAGTCATTGTAACAGAGAACAGTATATACACCAGGGCATCCTGGCTTTTGTGGACTAACATCTACTCTTGGGGTCACTGCATGATGTCTGTTTGCTTGCTGGTTATGTCCCAGCTAATTTTGCAATGTGAGCCTAAATCCTTCAACCGCACATCCAGTTTGTAATTTAAGTCTGCATAATTTTATCTCTGCTTGCTTACACCCACTGTCTCCTGGTTTACACAGGCCATTGCTGGCTTCTGTAAGAATTGCTGCATTGATTGATACACGAAACAGGAAGGTAGGATATTTTAATGTGGAACAGTATTTAGAGAGATGCAGCATCTGTGTCTAAAGTGAGAGATAGTTACAGGGTTAGACAAGTAGGCCATCAATTACCGGAGACTGAGGTTAGGACCATCTGGCTGTTTGAAACAACACCAGGTGTTAGCAGAAGCAAATTTCCTGTGTTGCAACATAGGAGGAAAGCAGCAGGCAAGAAACAGCCCTCCAGAGCGAATCTCAGCCATGAAAAAGGCCACTTCTCATTTCCTTTTTTAGTGGTGTCTTGTGGGAAAAAAAAATCACTCCAAGAGCCTGACACACCTGTATCTCCTGCTCAGTGCCTCCCAGGGCCACTCAGGGGGCCGTTCTCAGCCAGGCGTGGGAACCCCTCCTCTGAGGAAGGCTAAGCAGGACTGGTACCCTCACAGCTGGCTTAGCCAGCTCCTGGCTTTCAGTCCCATCCTGACCCTTGTTGATGGACCTGAGCACCAGTGTCCTGGTTTGTATACCCAGCATCCATGGTCCCCTCGAGGCCCTCCTTGCTGCGAAACCCACAGTACAAGGTATCTCCAGCCACACACATCCCTGCCTCAGTTTCCCTCCCCACCCTGAATTGTCTCCATGAGCCAAGGGAGAGGTACCCAAGGGTGGGCGGGTTGCTGGTGGAGAGTGCCAAGAGGTGCAGAGAGACGACGGTCACCCACAGTCTGCTCAGCAGATGAACGTGCACTTACAGCTATTTTCAGCCATTGAAGGCTACTGGGATGTATTTTTAAATAGTCACTGGCTTGATATATGCAAACAGTGTTGCCACATTGTCAATATGTGTGTTGTTAAATCTGAAGGAGTTTCTTATGTGGTTATGCTGCTTCAAATTTTCTCATGTATACTTGACAATACTTTATTATTATTTACATTAAAAAAGGAAATAAACCATAATGCTGAAAGTCATCCAACCTAAAAGTTACACTTACATGAATAAATCAGGAGACAATCACATCTCCCACTAAAGTTGTTCTTACAACTAAGCTTTAAATGTAGCAAAAACCTGATGGAGGGTCTGGTAAGGGGCAATGTCCAAGCCAGTTGTTCCTGGTTCCCAACTCAGCAATGTCCTTTCACAACAACCAGGCAAAAGGTTAAAAACTAGGTAAATGCAGTTTCAGTAACTGGCAACAGAACTTTAGATCAGTATTTCCTTGTTTCTATTTCTGTCAGAGAGAAAAAGCCCTCATAGGTTTATTTTAATCTTTAAATACCATCCTTTAATTATTTTGTGAGAGAGAGAAAATCCTTTGATTTGGTTATAAATGCCAAACTTACATGAATTCCTCGATAAGACACTTTATTCAGGGCCATGGCAAAGGTTGCTAAGTGACAGTAATGTAGTTCTGTATCAGAGCACTTGCAAACCCCTACTGCCGAGGAGAAAATGAAATAGTTGATGACACTGGCATGTGGGCAGGATGGGAGGCTAGAGGGCTCTGGCTTATAAGCAAACCCATACCTATGTATTTTTAGCTACCTATTAAATGCAGGCTGGTTTTCAGAAGCTCTGAGCAGTTATGACATCGTCTGAATAATGACCACAGTGAGGTGTCCAGGTCACTGCTACCCAGGTACTCTTGCGAAAGGGGATAATATGGTGTTAGCTCCAGCAGGATTTGAAACCATCAGCTATTATGCAAATCAGAAGGGCTCACACTGTCCATTAAAATGCAACAAGATAAGTGTTGACCTGGGGATAACATTTCCAAAATGTCCCTGTGACAAATACAGAGATAGAATTTTGACTAATGAGAATTTCTAAACATTGGCTTTGAAGAAAGAGTGTTTGGTGGGGAATGTTGCAGATAACACCAATAAACATTGCTGAAAATAATGCTTTGATTGCAATTCATGCTTACAAAAATATAGCAAATTTCAAATGTCTAGTCAAATTAGTTTCCTTGTGATTTACCTGTGAAACTGATTTGTATGTATGAGTAAATAACCACATGTATGACCTTCAATAGCGGTAAGCAAACACTTATTAAATCCAAGAGATGTAAGCACATAAGTCAAATAAAACCACTGCCTGTTTTCGGGAGTGGAATAATAATTTTTATGTTCCTTTTTTGGTGAAATATTTTGTTGTATGTGACTATTTCATATTTTGCACTTAGAGATGAAAAAGTAATATTTATTTTAATGATGGGCACTACAAATATATTACAATCTTTAACTCTTTAAAATGCTTTTTAAATTTTTTTTTATGTGACTATTTGTCAGGTGTTGACTTGGGTTTTTTATCTGGAATTATTTTACTTAGAATTTTGTTTGATTTGCAAATGAGATTTCCTTTTTAACTTCTAAAACTAGGTAAAAATGAGACAGAGGGATGGTTTGACTGTTAAATGAATGCATAAAATTAACACATAACCGCAGGTTTCTAAGATAGGGCTAGAAAGACAAATATCCAGAAAAATGTGTTTACTGCATCTAGGCAGGACATTTGCTTTTGTGTTTTGGGTGGCTAAGTGCCTATTATGTATTTCTCTCTTCTTCTGCATCCAGCTCTTCTGCATTTCAAATTGCACTCTTCCTATGTGTTTAGTCCTTACCTCCCTCACGAGCTCTCTTTTGTGTGCAAGTGTCAGGACCTGTTTCTATTTCAGATGGATGTGAGACAGGGCTGTGTTGGACCTGATCCTGCCTATATGTCCATCTGCTTCTCTGTTGTTGGGAGGCTGTGCTGTTGGGCTGTGGCAGGAACCAAACAACAGCTGCTTGTGGCCCCAAGGCTGACTGCAAAGATTTCACAAGGACTTATTTTATTTACCAACCTCTTGAAAACTGCCAGAGATGCCCCACCCTTATCAACCCTCAGACTGCCCTCTCCAGCAAGCAGTTTTAGCTAGGAGTAATGATGCACTGGATTCATGTGGAAACATGGCACAGAAATACTTATAAAGTGATCTTTCTAAGGCCTACATACAGGAGCCAGGTGACTGGCTGCATTCGCAGCTTCATCCTGGTTTCTCACATATTTTCAACCCTGTGTAAGAGTGCTCAGGAAACTTGGCCCCAAACAGCAAAAGTACTGTGGTGAGACAAGTAGAGCTCAGTCCAGCTTAGACTCAGTTTGGAGCTTATCTAAGCTGCAGGGTGATGTGTCTGGCACAGACCTTGTGCTGGACGAAACAGGGGTGTTGAGCAACCACTGCCACTTTGGCTTCTCTGGTCACTGCCCAGCACTGTCGCTTGCTGACTGTGCAAGGCTGAAATCCTGAGTCTGAAAGAGCAAGACCCATCTGCCAAGCAGCTCTTCTGCTTGATGAGGTCCATGCAGGTGGGTGATAGCTCGTCTTGCAGTACATTGCTCTGTGGTAAAACACAGTGCTGCCACATCCTGAATGAGTCTGCTCTTGCAGTCAAACTGCTGGTACCCCCGTAAGTACCCTGGGATATTTAAATCCCCTAGGCTGATGGTGGTGCTGAGGATAATTTTGGCTCCTTGACTGTTGAGTCAGTTGCTGGGGCTTATTGGCCAGGAGTCCGTTTTGGATACAGTCTTGGGGTAATGCCTAAACAACTGCTCTGCAAGTGGTCCTGGGAGGCTCTGTGCAACCATGGTGCAACCTCCTACCTTTCTGATCTGGAGGCCAGGATAGAAAACCTTGCTGGGATCTGTGATACAGCCCCCTTCCCTTTGGCTTGGTAGGAGGAGTCAAAAGAAAACAGAGAAGGAAATATTAACACAGCTGTCTTTGATCTGCCTGAAAAAAGTATTCTCAAGAATAATATGTGAGAAAGGCATCAGAATTTTTGCCTGTTTAAAATTTCCCATTGTCTTCTAAGGAGCAAATACTTTGGTGTATATTTTGTTTAGCTAGATTCTTTTGCTATGATGGTCTGTCTACACTGACTAAATTCTTGTGCTAATGGCTCCACGATGCTGCATTTAAAGATTATAATACATTTATAGTGCATTGATAAAAAAAAAGCAGCTTTATAAAAGCCAGGTATTAGCTATTATTAAATAAAAATAATTTACAACTTACCACAGTCACAATGAATGAGATTGACTCACTCACGGGCTTTAGGACATTTTTTTTAGTTTTTGTTTTATGAGACTTTGCATAAAGGATGTTAGCTCAGTTGGAGATTTTCTCTTTTACTCTATGCCAAGGTTTTCAGAAGTGACTAATGACTTTGGGTGCTTAACTGGAAACATTGTAATAATGCCTGAATTTCAGAATGGCTGAGCACCCATCATCTGAAATTTAAGTCCTTTTATGGTCGTTTAAATTCAGCTCTCAGGACTGAGATCCACTAATACATCAGGAACTCTCAAAAAGCTTAGAAGTTATGGAAATATATTAAAAAATTTAAGATGCAATTTCCTCCTTAAAAGCCTCCCTATGCCAAATTTTCCATGTCTCAATATGTGTGGAATTAGAAGAAAGAAATTGGCAATTATTGAATGCAATATGCTTTGAATTTATGATAAAGAAAACATTGTGTTCATTTGCTTACCACAGTGTGGTAGCCCTGCTTTTCTGATAAATTGTGATAGCCATAATGTAGCAAGGGATCATGGGAGACCTCACCATAACCTTGTTTTTAAAGAGCGTTGTGTCAGTCCTCCTGATCTTCAGCATAAATCAGTGAAGTGGTGAGAAAATTCAGCCTTTGTTTTGCAAAGGTGGACACAAATCTCTTGTCTTTATAGAGAGAGAAGTGATTCAGTGGGACATTGCAAGCACAAGAGGCTTGGAATACCTGGGAATGAATGTCCCACACAAGATGACAATACTCTTTATTTGATAGACTTTCTGATGCTGCGCTGCCAGAAACCCACATAACCCACTGTTATGTAGTGGACACACTCCCTTTCACTAACATTGCAGATACCGAGTCAGATCTGTCTTTGGTATCTGCTGGTGCAAACTACCACCAGTTAAATTACACCATCAGGCACCAGGTGGGCTTAGCATATCGTGGCTCACTGGGAGGTGAAGCCTTCTCTTAGATAACTGGAGAACTCTGGCTGATTATCTCATAAAAATCAGCTCTTGCATCAGGCGTGGAATAGGAGGAAGTGAGTCTCTTAAAGGAATTGTATCTGTAAGCTTTTACTTTGTCTAGCCAGGCAGTTACCCACAGCTGAGATCAGATCTGATCTTTTTATGATTTCCTACAGGTTTGCTTTGATTGACTCCTCACTTTCCAATAAACACTCTAAGAGACCATTGGGCAATTAGTGAGGAAATCCCTGGGAACTTTTCCGGCAAGTTTAGACATGGTATGCAGGGTATAAGGGACTTGCCCAGGATCACATGCTCCCAGATACACAGGGCACATTGATGGCTGTTCCCAGAAGTGGATGCCAAGAAGTAAGCTAGTGAGGGGCATGGGAACAGCCTTGTGACCGCAGCCCACAGCATCAGTGGTAGACAGAGGGCTACAGCTGGACTGTGAGAAATGCAGCAGCGTGTTTGGTTTCGAAGTGAGAAACGCAAATGCTTGTCTAAAGCATACTGGACATCTCTGAGCACCCAGCTTTACAGTAACAGTACTATACAGAGGTACTGTGAATCCTTTATCTCTGCCTGACTGATCATTTCATCACATGGATGGTCCTGAAAATGTAGCTCTAGGCAAGAACAGAAGAGTAAGTTTATCTTGGCATCTTCTACTCACTTTTTGTCAGAGGGTTGTAGCAATTGTTATTTCCTCCAAATGTTTTCCCACATCCTACCTCTCTTAGCTTGGACTGTAATCCTACACTTATTCCTGTACTGGCTACTTACCTTTCCAGTCTCTGTCTTCATATCATCTGAGCAAGTTCTCTCCCTGTCTTCCCTGCCTTTGTAGAAGACACTATGGAGACAGTGGTATCTTGGTGCCTTTTTTTTTGTAACTGTTAATTTTATTTCTTCTTGTCCAGATGAACCTACTCCAGTCTGCTTTATTGAAATCCAGGAAGACATATGGGGACCTCCTAGCGTGCACCCACAGTTGTGGCCAGGATCTCCAGGACCTCGCTACCCAACATCAGTTCCTCCTGTTGGGCAGGCTCCACTTCTCTCCTCCTGTGACAGATACTCTCAGGCACAAGGTCTGTCCAACAGCATCCAGGCCTGTTGTGCAGCTGTACCATCTCTAGCGACAGTATAAAATCACAGAATCACAGAGTATCCTGAGTTGGAAGGGACCTACAGTGAAGTCCAACCCCTGGCCTTGCACAGGGCAGTCCCAAGAGTTATACCATGTATGGTTTTGGTTTTTTTATCCTTCTGTCCCAAGAATCACACCAAAAGTGATTTTTTTTCCTGCTGTCCTGCCTCCTCTGAATTACCAGTTGAAGTCCTCAGCAAGGCAGACACCGCGATGGCAAGGGCAGTCTAGTGCCACGTACCCTTGTATCACTTCTCCCTTCTCATGATGTGATGTGCTGGAATGGTTGCAGGAAAAAGACAGAAAAGGAGAGTTTGTGAAACATTCTAGCTGCTCAGCCACGCTTCAGCTGAGGGTGAACAGCTTGTGCTCCTAGACATACCCAGGTGCCCAGACACTTCTGTTCATGGCATTGTCCCTCAGCTAAAATATGTGATGTCTGTTTTAATAAGAACAGAATAGCAAGATATGTATGTCAGACATCAAAAGTCTTGGGACTTAGTTTTGCAGATGTAAAATGAAGCAGATAATTTTTTTTTCTAATGAGTCTAAGAGTTTGGACAACAGCATTGGACAGGGGAGAACACAATTGACTGTACTTGTACTCAAGCAAAAGTAAATTACACTGAGTTAGTGTTTGGACTGGGTAGAAAAGGTGGGGCAATGGAGTCTACAAAGAGAGTCTGAAAGATGACACTGGAGGCACAACCAAACCAGCAATCTGTTGCCTGGCTCATGACCAGGGAATAAGGTTTGCCCCACTTAAAAGGAAATGAACAGAGCCCTTGAGGTATTTCTGAAGAATAAGACACTGTCATCTGCACTTAACATGGCTTGATATGACTTCTAAACCCCCAAAGCCACATCTTCTGCTGGTAAAGAAGCAGAGCTGCCCTGGCAACACGGTGTCTGCAAACACCATGGTGCTACAGCCCCGCTGACACCACCCAGGGCAGCAAGGTCCCCAGCAGAGTCGCAGCTGCAGGAAAAATGCCTGCCACCCTAACCACATCCCATCTTGTTCCACTTCTGCTGCCAGAGTGATTTTAGTAGCTAACTAGATGATTTTTAAGGTCCATTCCAACACAAACTATTCTACGATTCTCTGGTAACACCTTTTTTTCCTTTTCTGTCTGTCCATTGATGGCTGTGCTGTGCCAATGAACAGCACAACAATGTCAGCTCAGAACATAAGACATTTTGAAGAGGCCTCCCCAGCTCCATCCCATCCCAGCATAGCACCCCAACCCTTCCAGCACCCCTTCAGGCACTCAGGCGCCTGTGCCTAATTGAGGCAGCGGCTGGTTTTAATATGAGTTCTGAACACTGTTTTGGTTTTTTTTAGATCCTCGATTTCTTTCAAAGGGATGGTGCATCATCCCCCCGCTGCCTGGCCTGCACTGCCCCGGGAGTGGTGGGACAGCCTGTGCAGCCTCCAGAAGATGGTGCCCTGCTGTTAGGAACAATGCTGTGAGCACAGTCATTCCAGTTCACTGGCACAATGTCATACAAAATGCTTTGTGTCTGTCAGCACATTCCTGGAAGGTCACAGTGAATGATGAATGCTCCTGTGTAGGAGCTGAGGAGGTTTGGGTATTTTTTTCTTCTCCTTTTTTTTTTTTCCTTTCCCTTTTCCCCATGAATTGCATCACTTGGCAGGCTCTTGGCTTCATTCATTTGACTCCTGTGGTTACAAATCTTTCCCAATTGTTGTGAGCCTGCTTCCTCCACAACCCCTCTGTGGCCAAAGCAGGATATTCATGACTGACTGCCCTGGAGAAGCTGGATGACTTCCAGCTACTTTCCACAGCAGAGTTGCTCACTTCCCTCCCCTCGAGGGCTGAAATATCCTGTGGTTCTGGTTAGCTTTCTCTCTGGATGCACATCAGCTAAAGCATATGCATCATCATGTGATACCCAAGGTTGTTTCAGCACAGCTAATTGTGACAGAGACTTTATTTAGATGCCATGTATAAAAAGATGAGTAAAGCACTCCAGTATGAAGTCAGAAGGATATTTGACTTGATCCTGAATGAAAAGCTAATTTTAACTGGCATGTAGCATTGGAGTTCTCCACTGAGCTTTGCACATATGTCTAAGATGTTTAAATAATTCCAATAAACTATGATGTCAACTTTGTAGCTCCGTTGCCATTTCCTATGATTTGGTTCATGATTTCTTTCCACTCTGAGTTACTAATTGCTCATGAAGCTTGTGCAACTGAATGGGGCTCTTCTGTTTTTTCACAGTCCCTTCCCCCATACAGAAAGCACACAGACTTGCCAGTTTTAGCTGGGATAAAAACATCTACAGCTAAATTCAGCATTACCTCTCAGTGGGAATTAACCAGAGTAGCAGTAGTCACTTGGCATAGTACAGCCAACCCCACTGATGAGGACTTCGTTGGTGTGGGGAGTGTCTGGATGGGGAGGAGGCTTAGGAAGAACCCATGCCAGAGTGAAATTGAAAGATGAACACCTGCAAACAGTGTTCAGGGCTCATGTGGGCACACATTCTTCTGAAAGATGGAGACACATTAAATGGTCAGGACTGTTAACAGCCTCCAATACACCTGCTTTTGTTTGAACAAATGCAGCAGATTCTGAGAAGGCACCACTGGGACCCCAAGAGTACATCTGTTCAGGACTCATTTTCTGTCTCTGAAGCCATCTGGCAATGTCTGTACTGTTAAACTCTCTGCCTTCAAAACAGGGTGGCTGCATCTAACTAGGCTAGTGAACAGTCTCTGGTCTAGATGTACCCAGGAACTGGTTGTAGGATGCTGGCAGGTCCAGTTCAGAAGTGGTCCTGGCATTGCTTAACTATTCTCCAGTTTGGATGATGGTGATCTGTTCTTGTGTCCTGGTTCTACTTAACTGTTATGTATGGATGTGGTTGGACAGACTCCTGTGGGCTGTACAGGGTTCACCTGTAGGACTAGGAATCTTCATTTTGGAAATAAGAAAAACATCCTAGAGCAGGAGAAACTGGATAGGGGGGAGAGAATCAAGATTGAAAGTCAATTCTGGGTAAGGAAAAGTTCTGGACTTCTGTAAGAGACTAAATAGAGCCAGAGAGAAAAAAATCAGGGGCCAAGTGAATCCTTGGGAGTCAAAGTTTGTGAATTAAAGTGGGATATTATATTTTCCAGAAAGCTGTAAGAAAGCACATGTTGCTGCCAGTTCATTGGTATGTAGGGAGAAACTAATCAAAACATCAAGGGGGTTTTTCACTGGCAACAAATAAGGACATTTTGCAAAAGCTTTGGTGAAGACAAGCAAGTTACAAAATGCTATACAGTAATGACTACATGCTGCAAAATGTGGGATGAAAGGAAAAAAGGCTTGAGGACATTTCATACTCTATACATTTCCAGAGAATTCATCAGAACTTTCAAGTTGTTGAAGAAATTTCAGGAAGTGGAAAAGCAGAGCTTTTGCACAATCTATGAGTAACTTAAAAAAAAAAACCAAACTACTCCAGTCAGAGAAAGAAATTAAAACTGGTTTGGGTTTACTTTTTTTCATGAAATCCCTTGGTGTTTTTATTTCCCAGGTCTTCATTTACAGGCTCAGGTTTCTTTGTCACTTCCCTTTGTACAGACCAAGAGCTGTTCCATATACAGGAACACAAACAGCATCAGAAACCTTCTTCGGGTAAGGGTCACTTCAGATCAAATGAGCTCTTTGTCAGCATCTCTAAAACCTGATAACAATATGTGAAAGCAGGTTGACCAAGAGACATAACAAGATTGAAGCCACCTTTTTCTTTCCTCTTCAGCATTTCTTGATGTCACCAAAGGGAGTTGCTAGCAGGACTCTTATACCTGTAGTGCTCTATCAAGCCATAGTGGGTTGCTCTGTGTGTCACTTGTGCAAAACACAAGGAATTACTGATGTCTGCAGGGCTTTGGGGGCACTGTGTGGTGTGAAGCCAGGTCTGTGGCACATTCCAGAGACGTGACAGAGGTCCATGCAGAGATGACATAACCAGTTAGAACAGCCCAGCTTTGGCCCTTCAGGCTTCGCCAGAGGCTGTACATGCTCACACAGGATGCTGGCTTTGCAGCTAGTGGCTGTAAGTCCACTGTGTCTGCTTTTCACGTGTTGCCTATAGCTCTTTGCATCGTGTTTACCCAAGAATGGGAGATCCTCAGGTCTTCTTGCCACTCAGTACCTCTGAGGAGGAGATCACAGAATGACTGAATGGGTCAGTTTGAAAGGGCTACAGTGGACCAGCTGGTCCAACTTCCCTGCTTAAGCAGGGTCATCCTAGAGCGCATTGCACAGGATTGCATCCAGACGGTTCTGGAATGTCTCCAGTGAGGAGATCCCACAACCACTCTGGGAACCTGTTCCAGTGCTCAATCACCTGCACAGTAAAGAAGTTCTTCCTCATATTCAGGTGGAACTTCCTGTGCAAATGTATATGATGCCATGTCTGAGAGCTGCTTTATGCTGATGACGCCACCCTTGTCACTCACACAGAAGCAGCTCTGCAGCGTTTAACATCCTGCTTTGCAGAGGCTGCTGAGCTCTTTGGGCTGGAAGTCAGCTTAAAGAAAGCTGACGTTCTCTATCAACCTGCACCTCAGGAAGTCTTCCATCATCCCCCTATCACCATTGGTGAATCAAAGATCAAATCAGTTCAGCAGTTTAATTACCTAGGTAGCCTCGTCTCCTCGGATGGTAAGATTGACAGAGAGTTAGACAACAGGTTAGCAAAGGCATATAGAGCTTTCGGAAAACTCCATAAAAGAGTTTGGCAAAATAAACACTTGAAGAAAAGTACAAAGATCAGTGTTTACAGAGCCATAGTGCTGTCTACTCTTTTATATGGATCCGAATCATGGGTCATCTACCACCACCACCTGCAACTCTCAGAACACTTCCATCAACGCTGCCTCCGCACAATCCTAAACATCCACTGGTCAGATTATGTGA
Organism: Chiroxiphia lanceolata; assembly: GCF_009829145.1. NCBI lineage: Eukaryota > Metazoa > Chordata > Aves > Passeriformes > Pipridae > Chiroxiphia > Chiroxiphia lanceolata. The sequence continues at coordinate 102,827,810 of NC_045639.1, forward strand.
CCAATACATCTGTTCTAGAACAAGCAGCAGTCACAAGTATTGAGGCCATGTTGCTGAGAACACAGCTGCGTTGGGCAGGACACGTCTCCAGGATGAAAGATCACCGCCTCCCTAAGATCTTGCTTTATGGTGAACTTGCCACTGGCTGCCGCAAGAGAGGAGCCCCAAAGAGAAGATACAAGGACTCCCTGAAACAACATCTCAGCCTTGGCCATATTGATCAACATAACTGGTCTACTCTGGCCTCCAATCGGGAGGCCTGGAGACACACCATCTGCTGCTTCCTTTGAGAACACACGCAGGATCACTCTCGAGGAGAAAAGACAACGCAGAAAGAATCGTGTCTTGCAGAATATACCACCTAAGGAGTCTTTCTGCTGCACCTTTTCCAACCAGGCTTGTCTATCTCGTATTGGCCTTTTTAGCCACCAGCGCACTTGTAACAAATGTGGATAGAGCCTTCCCAAATCTTCATTCGTGAAGCCGAGCCATGATGATGGTGATGATGATGATGATGATGCCACGTATACAAAAAGCAGTAAGAAGGGCAATGGTGCTGCCTGCACCTGTCTTCCAGGGCTATCACAGAGATATTTGTATAATTACTCAGTGCTAAGAACATCTGACACTCATCTGCAGCTCATCTGACACCACATGAGAAGAAAGCCTGCCAAATCTGCCTTTTCCATCTGTCCAAAAGCAAACCTCAGCGTGCCCTGATGCAGCCAGAAGAGCCTGTAACAGAGAAGATAAGGAAAAGCAGCCCGTTATCATTCTCAGTGCAGCATAGCTTGAGTACTCATGAGTCACAGTTTGCTCTCACCCCTGACTGAAGGAAAGTGCCTGGGGATGTGTCAGGAACCTGAGAAAAGCAAGGACTCTAAGGGTCTTCTCAAGATATTCTGACATGCACAGGACACCATTTGAATCTGAATAACAACAAAACTGTTACCAGCATCTCTAGAGTGACATCAATATACACTTGTCATTGGGATTGAGGGATAGAAGGACATATGCACACATATGTATGAAGAAAAAGGATTAGAACTTCTGAAGTTCTTCAAAGAAGGTTGTTTGCTGCACACTCTAATGTTTGACCCATGCAAATAAAAACATCCTGCATATTTTTGCCTCCGCAAATGGCACTTACATACAAGATTCTGGGCACTAAGAGTTATTTCAGAGTGAGACCTCCTCTACTGCAGACAGGGCAGCTGGAGTTTTCCTGGTTGTCTGATCCACAGTAGCAACAGAGCTACCTTGGAAAAATAACATGACTTTCTCTGCTATGGTCCATAATCAGCACTGGCAGAGGAAGGCAGCACCACAGTTGTTTCCTCTGCTTCTCTCCCTGCTGTCCTGGTGAGGATGAAGGTGGGTGAGGACAAACATTCTCCACATGTGAGATGTCCTGCTCCTGGGTGGTGCGGGACTCCTGTGTCCTGGCTCCCTCATGTGTTTGTCACAAACAAAACTCATGCTTGGTTTCAATTTTATTCTTCTGAGACTCCTGAGAGGGAAAGGCCAGGACACGGTGGGATAGATGTGAAAGCTATCAAATGTGATTTTCAATTACCAGTAGAGTAAGTCTAGGCAAATTCACCATTGAAATCAACAGGGGTCTTTTTAATGGGTTCAGCTGGGCTCGGATTCTTACTCTAATTACGTGCCTAGGCAGGGTTTGAAGACTGGGAGTCATCCACCTAAATGTAGGTATTTGATGAAGGTGTCTAAGGTAGAACAGTACAAAGAGGCAGATTGAGTCAGGCAGTGGGTCAGACTCTCTGACTGAACCCATCCCATGCTGTTAACTGTGAAGAGTCATTAAAGAGTTTAATCTTCTAATTTGGTGCCTTGAATAGTGTTCAAACTTAGTGGGAAGAATAGGTTGAAGCACCTCAGTACCCAACTGAAACAGTGGGAAAATTATTGCATAATTTTCCTGTGCCACATTTACTAAGATTAGAGTGGAAATGTGCATGTGTTGCTTAGTCTGATTGAGGGACAAAGAAGGAATATAATAAATTAAAAACATTAAAATGCAAATAAACTTTTATTTTTATGCTTTATCCTAATGTAGCCAGAATGTTAAGAATTTATCACCTGAGATAAAAGACTTAATCATTACTAAACCCTTTGGCAATTGTTTTAATAACATTAATCAAGATGAGCTCATTTAGTGCTAATGGGGGTGTTTTAAGTACTTTTATAGGATTTTCACTGAAATTCAGAATTAAATAATTAGGCCATTATTCTAAAGTGTTTTCGTCATCCCTCAGGGAAGCCCCAATTTCTTGGATTTCATCTACTTGGTTTTATTTCTTCTCAAGCATTAATTCTGATTGCCCTTGACAATTTTGGAGCACCTCCTCCCAGTTATTAATTTGACCCTCTTCTGGGCAGTTTGAGGTTGATTGCCCCTGATAATCTATTTTGTCAATGCAGTCATGGACAAGAAAGATTTAAAATACCACTAAATGAGAGTGGTGATGGATGATGAGACAGCAAGGGTGCCGATTGCCATCAGCTTAAGGGTCTAGTGAGTTGAGTTTTTCCCAACACCCAGACTGGATGACCAATTGACTAATTAATTGCCCAATTCTACCCAATGTTACCTTAAGTGTGCTTAGTCTTTATTAGAGGCTGCAGTCTTTGCAGTCTGGAACACACTGGCAGTTGCTGAAGGTATTATAGAAGGAAGGCAAAGAGTTATGGACTTAGGTCAGCTGCCTGAATTTATGTTTTTAGTGCCAGCTAATATGCTAAAAAGTGTCTGAAGCATCCTCATAACGATGGCAGGTGTAATGTAGGATGCACGATAGACCTTTGCCTTCCTTGAAAAGCAGTTGGATGCCATGAGTGATCTGAAACAACATCAAACATTTTGGGCAGTTGGGCATTGTGGTTGGGAATCCATTAGAGATTAGGACTCCACATGTCCATGTATACCCATTTATACATAAACTAGGTGTCTAGACTGTTATAATCGGTGGAGATCTAGCTAATGCAGTCACTGAAAACCAGCGTGTCATTTGGCTGCTTAGGTACTGTCTGTCTACACTTAGATAAGTTGAGTCACCCTCCAGACTCTGCTGACTGTATCCAGTAGATCTCTGCTAATACAGTGCAAACTGGGATGCCTCAGGCTCAGGTCAGCTGACTGAACTTTGATGATGATTGCCATGATAGATGCTCTAGAGTATCCTGGCTGGCCTCCAGCTCTACCTTCGGAAGCAGCAGGTTGTCTCTGCCAGCCCCATGTGGGGATCTCAGACATTTTATGACACCTAAAAAAAGTGCAAAATGGCTACATGTGGGCACCAAAGTGCTGCCTTTTCTCATAGGGTAGGATACAAAACACAAAGTCATTTCAATACAAATGCTAAAACTCTCTGAGTCATTCATATAACGATATGTTCATTTATATAATAGTTGTATTAGAAGGTTTTATTTAATCTGATAGGAAAGCCCATATCAGCCATTCCCAGTTTTGATAATCACAGGAGATCTTGCCATTTCAAACTCACTCCATCAAATTGTCAGGTTATATTCTACCAGCATGTCTGGTAATTCACATGCCTAAGCCTGAAGAATGACAGCAAAGGTTAACTGTAATACATTTAAACAGGAAATAGTGTATATTTTTTTTCATATTCAACCAATCTTACAACTGCTGTTTTCTATTTTTTCTCAGAATAACTGAAAATTTCTTACTCTTCCGCCATTTCTCTTACTCCGTTATGGTGATTCAAATAGTACAGGCTGGTAGGTATACGAGGGGAAAAAGGAGGAAGCATGTATTTTCACTTTATATCTTGTCTGGAAATTAAGCTCTGAAAATTTCTTTGAAAAGATTATCCTCAGAGCAAAGATCTTTGTTCCGATCATTGTATTGAGGACAATAAACAACCTACATTATACACAGCAGAAGAAAACTTCAGCTTCATAAATCCCATTTTCCAAGGCTTTATGTGGTAACAAAGATCAAATTTTGTAACCAAAGTGTGTATATCTTGTAGCGTGTACATTCTATTTGGTGTCAACTCTTGGCAAAACACTCAGCATTTCAGATTTAATAATTTCTAATTTTTTATTCACAGGAGGAAGTTGAACTATTACACTGAGCAACTAATATGACTGAGAATGATTATTTTCAATATTATTATTTCAGTATTATTATTTTGGATAACAATAATTTGGTAGTATTGTTAAGATGTTGTATTTTTACTATGAAAAGAATCTTTATTTTCGTGTGCTTTGTGATCCCACAGATAGGTCTCAGGTTCTGCAGCACAGATTGGACATGCCTTATGACCATGCCATATATGTTAGGAGGTCAGAATCCAAGTAAAAATATCTGATGCATCCTGTTTGCACTTAATTATAATAATTCAATCCTTTGCACAAAACTGATGCAACAGGTTTCCATTTTAGGAGGTTAAACTCCATCTACATGAGTGATGAATGCTCTGTTGCAGGCTGCAGCTGACATATTACTCAGTCTAACAACACCTACTGCATCCAGTCCTTGAAATTACTTAATCAGGACTTCCAAAGGCACAACTCGATTTGAGCTTTAGCTAAGCAAGAACTGAGTAAGGATTTCAGGATTTCAGTTGCAGCAGGGAACTGATGCAAAAATGAAGCTGAAAAATTGACACCTCTTGTGCCTTTAATTCTTGCCAGTGTTGCACCAAACAACAGTTGAAGTAGCCATGTCTGGAGAGGCCAGTTTGTTATGACTAACCTGGTGGGTAGGAGCAGAGGAAAAGCATCTTGATTAATTGTAACATTTGTTTTCATTTAATAGCTTCATAGATTCCAAGGCCAAAAGGGAGAAGTCTGATTATCTAGTCTGACCTTATGCAGAACAGAGGCTGTGGAGCTTCAACAGGTGACCCCTGCGCAGAACGAGCCCTTCTTCCCTGGGCCATAGGGAAACTCTCCAGCCAGCTATATGGGTGGGCATTACCTCATGTAATGTGTTGGGCTGTATCCTGAGCTCATTTTACCATCTTTTAAATCCTGAGAAGTTTCACTTGGCAACATAGGGCTTACATGCATGAAAGAGAAATCAGAATTTGGCTCACCCTTCCTCACAATATGATACCCATGAAAATTTTTCTTTACTCTCCTGGATGAAAATTGTAAGACACATTTATGTGCTTGTAGTACACTGCTTTATCCTGCAGTGTAATATTTGATTGAATCAATGAAGTTGAGGTAACTGGCCCCTTGGTCCAATCAGAGAATTTGGCCTTGTTTAGATGACAAGAAAAAGTCTTCATTGCTTTTATTACAGTTTATAGATGTGTCTGACCTTCTACCTTGTACACATCAGATTTCATCCCTAATACCAGCACTGAATCCAACATTTCTCATGTAATCAGAGAAAAACCTCCAAAAGACTTAATTTAATAAGCAACCATATCATTAAGCAGTTCTTTTCAAGTACTTTCAGAAGCTATGTGCCTACCTCTGGAGAGGAAAAAAGGGAAAAGGATGACCATACAGACTGAAAATCCCTGAGTGTAGTCAAATTACATATTTATCCTTCCTGTTAAAATCAAAACCAATATATTTTAAATGCAGCTCAATCCAGTGTGACAAGAATTGAAACAATTCAAGTATAGTCACAAGGTAATATTTTGCTGGTCAGAAAGGTAATATTCTTCAAGGTAATATTCTGTTGCTTGGAAATATTCTGAATCTGTGCATCTAATTATAGCTAAATAGCAGACAAATGCTGTTGTACTGTAGTTAGAAGGGAAAAGAAAGGTTAGGACATCCATGAGTGTCAATCAGGTTACTAGGTAGCTAAATTTGGGTTTCTGCCAGCCAAAATTATCAAGGCCTATATTTGGCTGAGATCACCAGGTTTCTTTGATACTCGCTGTTATTTGCATATCTGTATCTTGCTCAATATGTTGTAGTTTTTTTCAAAAGAAAAGGATGTAGTTCCTTTAAGTCCTGAGTCCAGAGTGAATATATGAAAATGATTCATGATGTTATTATCCCAACCACACTTCCCAAGTGATACTTTCTAATATCAGAAAAATTTGTTGCCATGGTGACTGGCCTGACCTGAAACAGTTCAGTTGATGCTGAGCTTCCTTTCCCTTCCCAAAAAAAGGAGCTAAATATAATCCTTTAGAAAGGCAATTTTTCTTTTGATTAGTTAATGGCAATCTCTCACGATCTGTTGTTCATGCCATATTGGCTTATTAACACTCTCAGTTAGAAGAAATAAAGAATTCGAAGAAAAGTGAGCTTGAAAGTAGGCTACAGTTTTAACTGAAAATTATCCCTGCAAAAGGATGTTGTGCCCACCTGTCTCAGGACACCATCTAATTTAGCTTCTTTTGAATGGAAATTAAAAGTTCAAATGTGCCATTAAAATCCAAGAATTCCAGTAGTGGGTGAATTCAGCATTACCTGCCCACAGATAAAGTAGGCAGTGGCATGTTAAAAGTTCCTTTGGTATATTTTTTTGAAAATTTTTTCTTTGAAAGGGATACTAAGAAGGAGGAAAAGCCAGGAGTGACATCCCTCTGCAGCTCCAGCAGTATCTGGGGCATGTTGCACTAATGGTGAAAAAGGAGCTGAAACACACAGAAGGCCATATCTGCTAAGGAAGGAATGAGATGGTTTATCAGTGTTTAAAGCCTAAGACTGCAAATCACAGGGTCCATACTCAGTGCTAACTATGACTTCTCTGGTTAAGTTTTCCAGGTATCTAGGGAAAGGCTCTAGCTGTTTTACTGTGATCCAGCTTGCCTAAGGGGCATGCCTGGGGTTCCTAAGGGCAGTAAATTGAAGAAGCTTATGTATATAACCTGGAGGTAAGGCCAGTTTGTCTTAGAATGTAGAACAGAGTTCTTCCCTGGTACCTCAGTCTTCCTGTATTTCTCAGATTTTTTTTTTTTTCATTAACCTCAGTTCAGGGATGTCAGCTGTAGTCCAGGAGCAGAGCTTAGGGGAAGAATCTTGGGACCCTTATTGCCAGCTCCCTCAGAATGAAGCAGCATAGCCCACGGTAAATCAGCAAGGGTATTGGCCCCTTTCCCACTGTCTCTCTAGTTATAAGTCATCCTTCCCCCAGCAGCATCCTCCTCTTTCTGGCTGAGTGCTTTAACAACCATGCTCCAGACTCAGACTTCCTCTTGCTTCTCTTTTGTTTTGTCTCAGAGCTTTTGCAGGTTTGGTGCACTTGTGGTTCAAATGATGTTCTTACTTTCTGGTGGGACTTCAAGCTGTGAATTTTAGCCTGTGCTTTGGAGACAGACGTACTGGCATTTACTGGCTTGCCTTTTAGGCAGTGGTTCATCCAGTATGTGGGCCTCCAGGTATGAACAGGGAAATGAGGGTCTGAACGCAACATCGTGAGCTCAAAGTGCCATGGGAAGTGTCCCTGTGTCTCTTTGCGCAGTAGGGTGTATACTAACACCAGGAGAAGCAACTAAGTTGCTCTGTGTTCTTGGCACATCATTTCGCCTTTCCAGGGTCTCTTTCACAAACAATAAGAGGGGACTCACTAAGAGCTGCTCCGAATATGTCCACTGAAACAATGTCTGAAGAGAAAATTAGCTTCTTAGCTAGCTGACCAATGACATTGATGAAGAACTTCTGCATTTCTCTAAATTTTACCCATTTCGCTTGGAAAAATTATAAAGCAGAATTGTTTGGCTTTCAGCCATGTTTAGCTTACAAGATTTTGCTTTGCTAGATCTTTTTTCAGGAAAAGATCATTCTGTGCACCAATATTTATATAAGACATTTCAGAAACTAGCAATGAAAGATGATCTTGAAATGCAAGAAGCAGCAGTGTTATAACTGGGGGCACTAGCAAGGCAGGATTTGTAGGGAGAGTAAAGTTTTTCAATATATGATCTTATGTAATTGTGGAGAAAAAACGGGTATGCAAGCCCTTCCTCAGACCTCACTAACTTACAGAAAGACCCTGGCTAATAATAATGGGTAAAGAAGTATGACTTCAACTTCTCCAGAATTGCTCTCCAGAGTCTGTAATTGCTCTCTTTCACACACACAAACATACACAAACACATTTTAAAACCACTTATCTTGAACAGGTCTGCAATCTGCCAAATACCATGTTCTCTGAAAGGTTACAAAGAAACATGGGATTCCTCTTACCCCAACAAACTAACTGACTTTGACAGCTAAATTTCCCTTTAAATATGTTTAGAACTTCCTTTATATAGAAGTGTGAGTCATTCTGACAGGCTTAATTTGTACTGAAAAACGAATGTGTTAGACTTATTAGCCATTCAGGTTAGAAAGACTGTAAACTGTAGATTTATGACATTTGCACTTGGTGTACTACACCCTTTGTGCCTAAAAGTGAAATTACAAGACTCAGTGAAAGACATGCTGAAAATTTGCTAGAAATTATATCTTAGTGCTTTTCTGCTCTTGACTTGACGTTTCCTTGATATTTCATTTTCTGTAATGAGGAGTGTAGGTATGAAATGATGGCCCTTTTTTAACAGCATCATATTTACAGCAATTTATTCATATTTCCAGCAGAACTAAACAACTAATAGCAAATACAGAAGTTTGTTGGAGTTAATAAAACACTGCATGATAGACCAAGTGATCTGTTTGAATTTGAAGACCCATCAATTGATACTTAAAGAGATGCTGGAGTTCCAAGCTGTGTTTAGAGGCCTTGAAAATATCTGGGTCTGAACTTCTCTGGTTTGTTTCTGTGCTAAAAGCTTGCCTGACTTGTAAATAAGAGCAAGTATAAGGAACGTGGTATTCACAAAGTCAAGTGTGAATTACTTAGGAAATCTCCCAAATTCTCTTTCTTCACAGTGGTAAGAAAAGGTTTCCAGAAGGTGATTCAGAGGCAAAGTCTGACTCAGATGCTCATAAGGGACCCTTAGATAAGCTTGTCAGATAAGCTCAGGGTGCGAGATGACATCTCAGTACAGTCTGCACGTGCCTCTGTGTTGACTTGTTTGGGGAGAGCTGGCAGGTTCTGCAGGTAGGGAGATTCAGGCAGGAATCTTCGTGAGCTTTCTCCAAGCTCTGAGCCTACTGGCCTTACAGTTGGATTTCGGGTCTCAAGCACTGCTGTGAAAGAGGATACAGATCTTGTCTCAGAGTAAGCTGGCTTTTGGCTTTGAGTGGTCTTCTCAATTACTACTAGGGGCACTTAAAACTGGCAAATTAGAATTAATAATGGTAGAAATAACTCCTCTGTACCCTTCATAATCAAAGAGTGGACAAGATCACACAGTCTGAAAAGACTCACTTGCTTATTGTGCTATAATCTTTCCCTTTTTGGGAACTGGTTGATAGGATTTTGGATCCAAATCAGCCCCTGTGTCAGTAGGTCAGGCACAGAGCGGGAGCCACTAGCTAAATTTCAGGCTGATCTTGTAAGTATAGCTCTTTCCCTGTTCCCATTTCTTCATGAACAGTTCAAGAAGCTTTAAAAAGCCTAGCCATATCAAGTAGGGCAAAATATTTCAATGTCCTTCATATTTATTTTATGGAGAATTTTCTATTGCCAAGTACTTGAAGAATTAATGGTAGGATTGGGAAATATCTCTAAATTAGAGACATTTTAAGAGTTTGCTTAGAAATCATACCCTTAACACTGATACTTGAAAAATCTTCATAGCTCATCATCAAATCCAGCAAGTATACCTGTAGTCAGGAAGGAAATGTCTGGTGAGGTTATTTTCTAGTGCTATCCAGACCCTCTGCATTTCTCTGGCGTGTATCAGGAGTGTGAAAGAGAAGATAATGAGAATGCAGAATCCCTTTCAAATAATAGCTCATGAGAACAAAAGAGGATTAGGAGTGTATTAAAATGAACGCTCATCTGATCTGAATGTGCCAGTTCTATGAACCCTTGCACAGCTGACAGCTTTGGTGTGATACACTCTGCAGAAGACTTTGTTTTTCTTCCTTTGCCGACAACTTTTCTGCTGGGAATTGAATGCATTATTATAATTCATGGCAAATGTTTGCAGCTCATGGAATGGATAATGAAAACATGTGACTCATTTGGAGCATTTTAACCTGTGTTTGTGTGTGTGTGTGTATTTTCAGAACTGTTCTCTGTGTTGTGCAACACATTTGCCACCAGGCCAGCCTGCAGCTCTCCAAAGGCCTCAAGGATTAGGACTCCTATAAAAGCACATATCAGGAAAAGATGCATCTGTATATACAGAAACAGTACAAGGAGACCAAGTACATGTAGAAATACAAATGAGTCTAAGTATTTTTTATATCCTTTTGTTTGGATATGACTATCTTTTTGGATTGAACTATAATAAGTTAGCAGTTTCAGATTTTTTACTATAGTGAGTCAGAAAAGATAAATCAAAGTGAATCTCTGTGCTCCTGTTGCCCTGGGATTCCAAAACTGATTTTATGTGGTGCAGTCTAAGCTAGGTTGTACCAGAAAACAAAATGAAAGAAAAAAAATCTCATCCAGTATCCAACAACTCTTAAAAGAACAGTTCTATGGTTGCAGATGCAGAGATTTAAAAATTAACAAAATACCAGAATTAATGTTTGTGGTTTTCCATTCACTTTCTTAGGTTACAATATTGAATTAAATAGTTACATATGATTTTTCCCACTCAGTCAGGGGGATGAATCAGACTTGGGAAGGCATCTGTTGTCTGTTAAGTCCCCTGACTCATTTGTTGCCCAAGTTGGAAGATGTGAGATGAATGAAGGGGGAAGAGGGAGAAAGCGGGTTGTCTGGTGGCTGAGGTAGATGAGTGTCATTCAGGAGAACTGGATTTCCTCCCTGCCTCTGACACAAAGATCATATAAGAAACTCTGCAAACCATTTAAACCAGGGTTGTTATATCCAGCCATGAACAAGAAGAAATTACATTATGAGCTTCCCATTGCACAGATATAAAATCATTTCCTTCCTGGATCTCCCTGTTACAACCAAGCTTTTTCTGGCCCTTCTACTTTGTCCTTGCTCTGGAGAGCATACTAGTGAGTTGAGTCCCCTCATCCAGTACAGAGAGTGCCAGGACCTTGGCCAATGCCTTACAGTGTCTGTGGCACTTCCAAAGCTCAGGACGGGGCAGAAGTATCCTAGGAGAGCTAAGGGTACCGACTGTGCACTACAACAAGGGAGGACCATCGAGGTCACCAATCTCATGATCTTTTCCTCAAGTTTTAGAACTAAATAATATCAGATTTTGTTCACATTCAAGAGGTTTGAGCTGATCTCCTCTTCCCAGTAATTCCTTTGTACTGTCCCATGCAGGTAACTGAATGCTTATAAGCTTATCTGCATCTAGCAGAACTTGGCTGCTGGATGTAACAGGGATGCTGCAAATTTCACACATGTACACTAGCAAGGAATGGGAGAGGTAGTCAGGCAAAGGACTGAGCTGAAAGATTTTGGGCTTAGTAGCTCTGAGGATGGTCATGTTCAGCTTTTCCACCCCTTAAGTAGAACTATTGGGCTTCCTGTTTTTGTTTCAGTCCCATTCCAGTCCTGTTCCAGTCCCATGCCTAGCTCTTCACTTAATACTATGGAAGTCTCAGAAAGTCAAGGTATGCCCCATTTGGGAATTCTTATCCCATTCTCACTCTTTTCCTTTCCCAAAACTTTTCCCTCACCAAATATTCAGTCAGTCTTTGTCAGCCCTCAAACTTCTTTCTGTGACCTTTATTCCTCTGCACTGGTATCCAGTCTCTGCAATGCGGACCTCATCCCATCCCTGAGCACAGTTTCTTTGCACACAAATATTCCCATCTCTTCCCTCAGCATGATTATGGCCACTGCTTGGACCTATGGCACACCTTACTGTTTAAGGGCTCTAGCCACTATGCCCCTTCCAGGCTTTCCAGTGTGCTGGATCCTTCCCAGACAGACTTGAAGATGGAATTTTTAGCGAGGGCTGGAGCAATAGGACAAGGGGAATGATTTTAAACTAAAAGAAGGCATATTCAGACTAGATATATGGAAGTGATTTTTTATGAGAGAGATGCCCAGAGAAGTGGTAGTTGACCCATCCCTGGAAACATTCAAGGTCAGATTGGACAGGGCTCTAAGCAACATGATCTACTTGAAGATGTCCCTGTTCATGGCAGGGGGTATGAACTATATGACCTGTAAAGGTCCTTTCCAAACCAAACTATTCAATGTTTCTGTATTTCCATGGATTAGTCCCAGTCTCTATTCCTTGGCAATATCTAGACATAGTGTTCTCCTTTACAAAACTCCACTTTTCTACATACTTCTTTTTCTTGATAGCTTTTGATCTGCTACTTATCCTTGTTCAACAGGAGGTAGATATCACTCTTCTCTGTGATACTTTGTTTCAGCAGTGGGTCGACTGAGAGTGCAAGAGACACCAACTCCCTGGGGTCACATCCTGTGCTCAGGACTGCCTCAGGACATGGGGGAACAGCCTTTACAGAGAAAAACTTTTTCCATTCCTATAACCTGTGATGCTAAATACTATTTTTTCAAAAACTTTCTTTTTCCAGTGACTGTGAAACACATAGAGTTCAGCATATGCAGAACTTCTGAGAAGCTGGGACATGCTCAGTGAAGACAGACTGCCTGGAGATTTTAGCTGTTAAACTCTGGCGAGTCTTTATGAAATATGTGTAAACTACCACTTGTCAAAGACTTGTACATTTTTAGGATGTGTATATATTTCACAGGGAATAAAAATGAATAAATGAGGTTTATCCTTAACAAAAGCCACACTGTTTCCGCCACACAGGGTTCCTGCAAAACACAGAATCCCAAAGCTTTGCAAGTACATTTTTAAAAATGTTTCTTGGCAGTTGTTTTTTCTTTTTTCTTCTTCTTCTTTTTTTTTTCTTTTTAAAGGTCTTAGCAACTTTTAAAAAATCAGGTAGCATGAAAAATGGCAAGTATGAAATCTCAGAAAGTTTCTCCAAGCTTCAAACGAAAACATGGTTATACAAAAAGAAATGTCAGGTAGCCTTGGCTGCTTTGAAAGGATAAACACCCAGCTGAAGTACAAATGGACCTGCTGTGCATGTTCACATACATTATTGAGACAAAAATTTTTATTATCTCTAGTCCTTGTATTCAAGTACTTTGACTAAGACTATATAGGTGTGCACATATGAAGCAAACGCCTTTCCCCATCCTTAAGTGTCTCTTTTAGGAGTCAGATCCAGATTCCTTTGTTCACTGAGGAGGAAAACACCTTAAAAGGAATGGAAAATGTGAATATATGGTATCCTGCTGCATTCACCACACTGCAGCAGTGGTTCAGAGCTCTCAATGGCAGCACCTGGCCATGTGCAGCCTCATGGAGGAGTGGTGGTGCCTCTTCAGCATGTGCAGTTGAGTTCTGGGAAGCCACAAATGGGGCCACTCGCATGGGGCTGTGAAGCTCGTCTGAGAGGAAGAGGAGAGGGAGGTCTCATAGCTCTACATCTAAGTAATTTTTGTTATGGAAACTTACTTTTAATCTGTTCCATATGAATCTGGGGAAAATGAACCATTGGAGAAGTTTATCATAATTACAGTCTAGATAAACAGCTCAATAAAGAATGGAAAATATGTATTTTGTCAGAAGGCACCACTAAAAAATATTCACATATGGCAATGATTTCCTTAGGATTCAACAGAAGATTGGCTCAGGAGCCTTCTCCTGTAGATACAGATCAGATTTATCACTGTGGTAATGTCACCTGACTTGTACCATGTTTAAGCTGTGAGTCAGCAGAGCAGAAAGACATAGTTCTCCAGTATGTACAGTATTTTTCCTCTCCTTTTCCACTCACTGGCATTGATTTTGTTTTTAACATTATTACAGCGTGATTCTTCATAGCTAAGGTTACAAATGAGTTTGTCTTGAAAGTTTGTTTTGGCTTCTCCCTATGACCTACCCTGCCACTCTGCTGCTACAGGACCTCGGAGATGGTAATCCCAGCCGAGAACAAGTTAATCCATCTTTTCAAAATGTGAATTGAGTGGAAAGTTTGCTGGATTCCAGCTCTCAGAAAATAAAAATGCTCCCACATCAGAAGGAGAAGTCCTCTTTGTTTTGCTGCTTTGTCCATCTTCAAGAAATTAGCATAGAATTGCTTTATTTCTCTGTGGAATTTTCTAGATATTTCCCCATCATCCTGAAAAGAGACCTGTTTTACTCATCAGAATTTAAAGACAGACATTGGTTAGAATAAGGAAAAAAACCAATAAAGAATACATGTCAGTGTTAGCTTTTGTAATGAGCTGAACAGATTGTGGATTTGAGTGATCAAAGCCTGCAAGGTAGTGATGCAGAGATAGATCCATGATTTTTAAGATGCGAAGATGATGAGCCTAAATAAAAAAATGTCACCCAACTAAAAAAAACATGTCAACCTGAGGCCACTGAAGTTGCAGATCCCTGTGTTCAGCCAGTGTGACCTTGCACGTGTTGAGCAGCTCAGTGCCCAGTATGGTCCCTGCTGGGAGCTGAGGGGAGAACAGGGCAGAGCAGCAGCCAGGTCCCACAGGATCCAGTGCTGCCAGTGAGGAACCCCTAAAGCCCTGTCAGCACCTGCCTGCTCCTGAAGCATACACATGGCAGTGTCCTTCTGCTTTCTCCACTAAAATAGACTGTCAAGAGTGTAGATAACACACTGCCTTCCTTCACTCCATCCTTCTTCTCACACAGAGTGGAAAAGCTGCTCATGTCTGAGACTCTGAGGTGCCTTGGTGCTGAGGAAGCTCTGGAATTTAAAAGACTTTAATTCTCTCACTTTTTTTTTTTCTTTCACCTAGCACTGCCTCTAACAGGCAGTTTAAGACAGCAATAAATTTATGATGCACCAGTTTTTATACAAAAACTTGGTAGGAACTGTGGGAGCTTAATACAGGGACATAAATTCCATCCTATGTGCCATGTACATAAAAATTGATGTTTTAGTACATGACACATAGGTAGCTTTTTACTGGATTTCTTTCCCCGAACAACAATGCAGAGTATCCAAATTCAGTTTAATGGTTAAATTCTTTTGGGTTAGTTTAGTATATTATTGTTACTAGCTGCAGAAATCTCAGTCTAGGCTTGTAAATCTCAGTCTAGGGTTTCATATCTGAGGGATGCTTGATTAGTACAACCCTCACATGCAACCCTAACATTTCCTCTGTTAGACCAACATACCTGGGACATGTCCCACTTACCGGGTGCAGTTCACAGACAGCCTGTGCAGAAAGTCATAGAGAAGCAGCTCTGAAAGAATCACAGGAAATTAAATATTCCAGCCTTCCAGTCCTAGATCACCGATACGTTTGACTCTTATGAGTTATTAAGGGCATCCTATTTCTAAAGATGCCTCATAGCATTCCCAGGAAGTCTATTACACTAATCTATCATTTCTTTCTTGCTTCTCCTTTACATTGTCATTTAAGCTCATTATGCTTTTTTCTTTCCTGCCCTTAGACACAGAGAAAAGAACACTTCTTTCCTCTTAGCAGCTGCTTTTCTGTGTTTGAGCACAGTCTTTCTGAGGCTAGTCACCCTCCTTTCCAGTCTGTGTAACTACTTTTCTTTTGTTCTTTCCTGGTAAGCCATGTAGGCTAGGCCTGATGCATCTACTCTTGCTGAGGGTAGTAGATCTTGAAGTAGGTCTGATGAAAAACTTCAGACATTAGTTAAAAAAAAAATATCATGGCACCACCATTGTGATGGGATCAGCTGGACACTGCTCAAACAGAAACCAACTTTGTTGGTTTAACAGATTATTTGATTTAACAGACTTAACAGATTAATTGATGTCAAATGAGACAGCACTACAGATGTTTAGCCCAGAAAGGGCTATCCCACAATAGGAGAGTTCCCTTTACAGGTGTGGTAAGTGGACATTAACATCAACATCACAGCTGAAAACAGTGTAGCTGAACTATATCACAAGAGAGATCATCCGAAAGCATGTGACTGGCTTAAAATAGTGAACTTTAGAAATGAGGAAGTGTTATTAACTACTCTTATTTGCCTTTGGTTTATGAGCCTGCAGGGGTAGCATAACATTTCCAAGCTTTCTCCTGGAAGCCTCTGTGAAAGAGACTGAAAACTGAGATACTTGGCTAATTGCTTGGCTCTAGAAATAGAGGCTTTGGGAGAACACCAAATGGTGTAATTACATTGCTAGAATAGGTGTCATAACATTTTGTTTCTTTTTGTGTGGAAAATGAGAGAGCTGTAGTTGTTGATGAGTACTTGGATAGGAAAAAGGTGATTCACACAGGAACCCATACAGCCCTTTCACAAATGTCAAGGTTGATTCATTCCTGCTCATTGCTGTGATGGATTTCAGATTGTTGTGACAATTGTTTGACATGAGAATTTACATTGTAACTCCCTATACTACAGATAGTCGGCCCAGGGACACCTTAAAGATTTGCCTGGGCATGGGATCCATAAAATCTGAGCTTAGCTGACACATCAGATGGAAATGAATTGTCTGAGGTATGATTTGGTTTATCATTAACTTTTACCAAGTTCTCTGTGAGGTGTGGGAACCATCAGTAGTTAATATGTGAAATATCATATAACCATTAGTGAGAATTTGTGGGTATTTACACTGACATATCAGATTGCTGCAGCACCAACTTGAAAAGTTGTTTTGCTTGCTATTGATTAGAATTTGGAGAAGGAAAAAATATTTAATATCAAGACAGAGCTAGAATTATGTGTGATGGATTGCAAATTAGTTAAAATATTTACTTAATACATGATAATTTAAATGAATTAGACATTAGTTTACAATTGCAATCAAAATGTGTTTTCCCTAAGACTTTTGTTGTTCTAATGGTTCTTTAAGTGTAAAGAAAAGCCTGCTGCTTGATTGAAACATGTCCAAAAGGCATCACAGCTGACAGGAACTTGAATTGGTCTTCTGCATTCATTTCTGATAGCAGAGGCAACATAATCTGACAGCAGATGTTAAGCAGGCAACATTTCTCTTTTGCTCCTAGAGCAGCTGACAAGAATCTGTAGCGTAACTTCAAACAAATAAACAAACACAACCGCCACCACTAAAGTTGTCCAATTAAAATTGGCTTCCTTCTTTGGAGGGAAATACCGTTCAAAAAATGCAGGGGCAATTAACTCACCTTGATTATTTGTAGAAGTGAGTACTTAAAATATTTTGCATTGCTTGCCTAATTTCAATATTTTCATTCTTTCTGTTTTAATTTTCTTGCTTGATCATTCCGTTTAACTGTGGCAGACTAATCTACATTTTCTGAAGGTAAGGAACCCTGACAATGTTATGTCTTTTTGGCAGGAATATATGATCCTTATTTACCTCAAGAGTCCCCTGAACTACTCTTTGACCTTGAGTACAAATCTATTCATTTGTCTCTCAGTTATACAATGATTTCTTATTTATCCTCTGTAAAATGAGTCTGCTTTTAAAGGGGGTATTAAAACCTCTTAAAGGGGGTATTAAAACCAATATTGGTCTACCCCAGTAATTAGAGCAGCCTATGGCCTAATGGTTAGAGTTTTCAACAGAAGATTTTGCCCTCAAGATATCTAAGTGTCTACATCAAGCTGCACTTGTGTTGGAAGAGTCTAAACTTCAGTGACAGTCAATGGAAAGACAGTGCTGTCAGAGAAGACTAAAAAGCAATTTAGATGCCCATCTACTACCTGTCTGCTATAGGGAGCTTTGAGTGACTGTGCTGGGTGTACTAACTAGCTCTCCAGTGACCTACAAAAGGGAACAGACACTTCCAGCAGATATCTACCTTTATTTAGGTGTCCTATGCTTGAGTAGAATTCCACCTGGAAGGTTCCTTTCTGTATTTCAGACAAGACACCTACTACCGCTGGAGATTCTCTATGATATGTACATCTGTATGGACATAGCAATATGATGCAGGACCTAGGAAAGAACTCTAACTTTTTGGAGTAACAGCAGCAGTGGCAGGAGACCAGGTAGATAGCATGATATGTCTATGCTTGGTCAAATGAACTGAGCAGGGAGGGTGGGATTTCATTACCAAGGTGTAACTGCAGATATTAAAAAATCTTGAAATAATTTATGTTCCTCCTCCAGGTTCCCAGGAAAATAAAAATCCAGCTTTGTCCTGGCTTTCCCTTCATGTTTTCAAGATGTTTGCACTTCCTCTTCCTTTCAGTTGCAATAAAAGTTTGCTTGAGCCTCCGAGCAGCACTGACACAGGGACAGGGTCCTTAATGATGCTGGCCTTGCTAGAAATCTCCTTCTTTTGTGCACTGGATAATGTCAGAGCACAGAGTAGCCAAGGGGAGTACATGCTGCAGTTAGCAAAATACTTGTTACAGTTTGTTCTTCTGTCCTGGGTGATGCCTTTAGGCACGTTGCCTTTGCGAGTTCCTACAGGAACACTGGACCATTACTTTTTCTTTTGTGGCCTTAGAGACTCAATTTACAGTCCATAATGCCTGCTCTTTAGTAATGGAATGACTCAGACATTAAAATAATAATATTATTATATTATATGATTATGTTATAATTATATATATTATTATCATTACTGTAGAGCATGATCATGTGAATGAAGTCAGTTCATTCTACAGTGACAGAGCATGCATCTTGGTTGATTTCTGCATCCCCAAATCATTGTCTATATAAACACGTTTATGGCTATTATGACCAATAGTCATATAGTAAGCTATTCATTAAAATGCCTTGGTTCATTACTCCACTACATACCTTCATGTAATTCTACTTGAAAAAACCTCAGACAAAACCCTAAACAAGGGGCGCACCCGAACCAGCAAAGCCTGTTTAAAATCTATGGCTCACAGTACATCCTCAGAGCAATTTCTGGATGGTATTCATGCTTCATTTAGTTCTGCATTTTGTTCTCCAAGAGCTTCTAATGAACATACTCAGAATTTAACAGTTTCCTTTCCAAAAAGGACTGATTTAAGGATAAGAAAACATTAACATTCACAAAAACAAAAACCAAACAATACACAGGCTGGCCTTTTTAAGCAGCAAGCCTCAGGTTGCTTTCGTGACAATATTGCTTATCTTGATGTAAGGGGATCAATTTACAATATTTAGACTTTGACTGTAAGTTGGATAAAAATTTCTTTGTTTCCTAAATTTGTTTGGCTCTAGGATATCAGCATGTTATCACCACTGTAAGTTGCCATTATGAAATTTTAATTAGGAGGCTGTTTTGAAAAAGCAGGGGTTTTGCATTGTTCTACATTCCTTTCTTTGCCTGTAGAGACTGTACTGAGCAGTGATTTACTCCATTAAGACCATCTGAGGCATTATTGTTTAGAAATGTTGAAGTTGCATACGTTTCAATCTAACACACTTGTATACACAAAAATCAGAATATTTTCCACACTCAGCAATGCTCATCAAATGAGCAGTGAGTGTTCTCAGTCCTCACTCAGTTACAATAAAATAAAACCCCAACTATTTTAAGAGCAAGTTAAAATAAATGTATGCAAACAAATAATCCTCTCCTTTTAATAGCAGCCACGTAAAGAAGGTGTTTAGGTTCATTATCAACAAAAAAAAAAATAAATTTCTACTCCTTTAAATATCCTCATGGACTTTTTATGGAGAAGCCTAATTCAGTGTGCTTTCAGGAAAGTATATTTGTGTCTGAAAATAACTAAACACCCCTTACCTCCTTTTCTTCTTCAAATGTACACCTAGAAATTTCTGTGGCTAGATCTTCTTACGAATTTTGAATAAGAATACAGCCAAAATCTCTGATGAAAGATACAAATAGGTCTTCAATATCTTTGTTCAAATTAATTCAGTGGAAATCTGGTTTAGGGCATATCAGATCACCGTAAGGATATATGAGAGTCACGAGGAAAAAAAAATCCCAGTAATTAAAAGCCTGATTTAAGCAACATTCCTAATCTAAATGTCAATAGTAAAATTTCTGAGCCTAAGGTTGCACATATGTTCATGTGTCTGGTTGAATCATGAGTTTGGGTTTATATTTACAGGAACAAAGTTTGTGGTTTTTTCCTTTTTTTTTTTTTGTACAGTAATATATAGCCACTCAAACTGTTATTCTCTGTAGTCTCCTTACAAATGCCAAAATATGTTTCTTGCAGACTTCAGAAAGCTCACAGATTTCAGAAGTTACCCAACTTCTAAATGATACACAAACCAAATACCAGTGAAACTACCAGTGGTCAGCACCTAATTGATATTGTTGTTGTGGTCCATACAGTCTGCCTTTGTGACATATCACTTACATGGATAGTTTTCTAAGAACTAACCTGTGTGTATCCAAAATGAGAATGACCATCTGACACTAATTATTTGGTTTAGGTAATGTGATCTCACATACTCTCGTTCCATTGCTGTGTAAGTACAGACGATAACACTCAAAACCAGTGCAGACAGTGACAGGGAAGTATTTTCAATATGTTCTCCTTTGGCAAGGCACACACATTTTTGGTTTTATTTTTTATTCTGTTCACATCTATCATTTCGGTAATGATGATGCAGCAAAACAAATATTCCTACTCATTTGATTTCTGTACTCTAGTATTCGGCCACGACTTCCTGGCTAATTCCTACAGGGAATTCCCAGCTCTCAACGAAGCACAAAACTATTTAGTTGTGATGGGATCAGACTGGGTACATTCAGTCTGACATAGCCATAGGTAAAATAATATGGAGTTCAAGAGAATATTAGCAAAGATTTGGAAAACGAAAAGTCGTATGAACACTTGGACAGTCAAAATAGTCAGGATTCCAAGATTCAGCACATTTTAAATTATGCTCAAGCCTCCAAAATACTGCTTTACTTTTCAATTTACATTTCTGAACAGAGTTGGCATCAGATAGTCTACTGGATTAAATATGCTTCTGGTTTTCTTAGTGGTTCAGCCGTTTGAACTTTTTAATCTCTGGAAGATTAAACCTGCAGAAAATCATCAACTTCAGCTTGAATTTTCCACCTCCATTTCTCCAGGTAGATGAAATTTTTAGGAACTGAAATCTTGTAATAGTTTGAAATATTCTCCTAATTTCTGGTTTAGGCGTACTTCTGGCTAGTATATTCATGCAGTAAACCTGTTGCTTGAGAGGAGTAACTCCTAGCAATAACACAAGACAAAACCAAAACATCAAAGGCATGTTAGGACGCTAGAAGTTGGGACCTATGCCACTTTGCAATGCTGTAGTTCCTTAGAAGCAAGCATATGACTTGCACCAACTTCAGTAGCGCCATCCAGAACACAGATCATCACTACCTAGGAAAACCAAAATGGACTTATTACCGGATTCAAGTTCAGATTACTTGTGATCAAGTCTCATAAAATGGGATAACTCACTGAGAGCTCAGAAAAATGCATTCACGTCACAATTCCTATTCCAGTGAAAGTGCCACTCTTCTCAGCAGACAGGCAAAGGACCGGATGAATGTATTGAACCTACACTTGAATTAGTCCTTACTAATACTGGATAGCCAACCAATAAGGCCTTCTCTTACTAGAGTACCAGCAGTCAAGAGAGACTAAGATTTTCAGGGCATCCTCATCTCTTCCTCTGATAAATTACATTTTTAGATAAAATTGTACCTTGAAGAAAAACAGCTACTGATTCAAAATGTCACTCTACCAACATTAGAGAAATGTTACTTTTAGGCAGAGTAGCTTGATTTGATGTCTGACTGTAGGAATCCTCTTCAAAATCCCCTCTAGGAGAGCCCTTTCAGCCAGGGGCTCGCAGCCTCCCACAGCACCTAAAGCCTGCAGCCTCAGGGCACAGCCAGTTTGGTTCACACAAGTCTTCTCCTCAAGACTTTTCTGCAGTGGCTCCCTCATCGAGTAGAGACTGGAATGACCACAAATACATCCAATTCAGAACATAATTCTAACTATACTTATTTGATCTAACTTCCTGTCCATAATTTGACAAAAACAAATTATTAAAGAACAAGTCTCCACCAGCAAGGAACTTGTAAAAACAGATCTTTACTTTCTAGCTATTTTCTAAAGTACTAATAAACTTGTGAACCAATAAGCATCATTTAATACTTTAAAAATAGCAAATAAACCATGTAGGCAGTTTAGCAGAACAGAATAATGGTATGAAGGAGAGATGGTAAGGAGAAATGTACTGATCATGATGCATCTTTCTTGTTGATAGAAGCTGGCTAGTGGTACTAAGTAGACATATGTCTGGATAAATGGTTAGCATCAACATATTTCACTAGTATTAAATTGACATATCGTTATCTAGATTTATTTTTATATTCCTGTCTTTGCTGTTAGGATAAGTCCTCTTGGAAAGAATCTCCTTTTTTCCTAATGCTACATTTTACAGTGGGAGAAAGACAAGTCATTTGACACCTTAGCCTTTTCCAAATACGTGAACAGCTCAGCCTTCCTGTTCAACTAGGGAGTGAGAGAAGGGGCAGGAGAAGGGAAAGTTATGAGGCAGAAAGCACAAAGTTGGTAAGGGGTGGAAAAAATTACTTAGCTTAACTGATGTGGCAGAAAAGAGAAAGGAAAAAAATTCTCTAAGAAAGGAGATAAATCAAAAGGTTTAAAATAATGTTAGAGATTTCTATTATAATTTTGGGAAGCTGTTCAGATACCATGGTGATGAGCACAGCTGAAATATCTAAGCACTCTGGGATAGAATATATTCAAACAAAAAGGATAATTAAAATAGTGCTTATTTAGATGAGGGATAATGTCTCAGTTCCTATGCAAATGAGCATAGTTAAAGGATCACTTGCCTTTTTATGAAAATGAATATTGAAAGTTTGATGAGAAACTTGGGAGAGAAACATTCTGGAAGTCAAAGCAAATGTAATCTCTATATGCAAATGAAATCAATTAATTTTAGCAGCCATGTATGAGTGGAAATGAGAAAATCAATGATTTTCAAAATCTAGTAATTTGATAGCCATTAGTCTCATTAGACTTCCTTTTTAAAGCTTAATTATTCAAAAATACAACTCGATTGAAGTGTGGTTTAGAAAGGACACATTCTTAAATTAATTACAGTAGTGATTTTCCCTGCAACATGAGGATGCAGTGCCAGTACACAGCTTTGTAGATAGAAATATGTTTTTTTTGCTGGACTTGTGACTTTAGTTTTATGAAGAGTCCACCAAGCCTCTGTAGACCACCTAAATACCTCTGTAGAAGCACGTGAGTAGATGCTGAAACCCATGGAAGATGTACTGTTTGTACCTTATGTGGATCCAGCCCTTGATTTTTAGGGACATGCATAGACTGAAGAGCCTTGATGAAGAGTGCAAGCTGAGCAGAGAGGTGAGCCTGTGTGGAGAGCTGGCCAAAGTGCACACCACACCAAGGGCTGTGGCTCCAGGCGCTGGCTTGCAGAGGACTCACCTTCCCTCAGCTGTCTTCGGGACAGGAATTTCTGCTCATAATCTTCAAAATAGCCTCCTGGCTGCAGCACTTACCCAGGGAATGGTGCCAAGAGATTTGTGCTATTTGTTTGTCTGGAGGAGATTTAAACAGATTATGGCTGTAAATTTGGTCTTTTTGAGAATTTTCTGTGAACTTGATGAGCTATAAAGACATCTTTAGTCCTAAATAGCAAAATATCCATTTCCTCCAACTTTTTTATCCTTTCAAGATGGGATTTACTGTTTGCACACTTATATCTATAAAGAGGAAACCTCTTTTCTGAGTGTGAGGTCCTGGTCTGGTTTAGCTGAATTCATTGCATTGAATTCATTCACAGGCTAAAACAGGTGGCTACATCCAGACTGCCTGTCGGGGATGGGCCTTGGCCTTTGCCAACTCCAGAACTGTATCGGTTCCCAAATGGGAATTATCTGGATGAATTCTGCCTGGCTCAGGACAAAATTGTGCTGTTTAAAAAATTTATCAGCATAGACAATGATGTTCATATCCTCAGGATGTACCATGGCACTGTTTCGTTTACTGGTGTTGATGAACTTTACTAAATAAATTATTCCAAGATTTTAAAATCCATTTCTCTTAGGAAGAAGTGCAATTATCCAGACTTCTAGCTACATTTCTTCATCTTGTCTGAGGATCTGCGCTATAACGTTTCTGAGGACCATATTGCGATAACTCACTCCAAGGTGCAATACCTGCCTATTGCCCCTCCTGTGTCTTCCTCTTTCACTCCTTGCAGATTTCCCCCTCACTTCCCTCCTCCCCTCTCAACTCCTATTCCAAATGATCAAGATATAAGAAAGATGTACTTTCAGAGGCCAATTAAATGCAGCAGGGCTGCGAGATGAGGAGCTGCAGTGAGTGAATTTAAATCAAGCTGCAGTTTCTGAGGGATGATCTCTGTACCACCACTGGAATATTTGTTAACAGTGGCAAGGGCTTCAGGTGGATCTGCACATCACCAGGGAGGCTAAGCTTTACTCAGATCATTGTGTGAGCCAGAAGCGTGAGTGAAAGAAAAAAAAGGAAAACTGGTAAAATTATGGCTTGTGAATCACAAACACATCTGCAAAATTTTATAGTGAGATCATCTATGTGGCAAGCAAATGAGGAGCAAAAGAGAAAGAGGCACAGTTGGGTAAATAACAATATTAGCATATATTTATATAACATGATTGTAACAGCTCAGGATTGCAGAGGATTTAAAAAATAATTCTCTTTTATGTAAGGCAGCTACATTTCAGTAATGGCATTATCATGTCTGTACTCTCTGCTTGGCAGAGGCAGTTTTTAGGCACCACTCCAATGAAGTAGAGATGTTTTAAAAAGGAAGGAATCAGCATGGCCCCATGGATTTTAGGCTGGTTACAATTCTGAAGATAACGCAAAATTTTAGCCCTTGCCATACAACATCTCCCCCAGCTTCACTTCCTCATTCTTCCACTGCAAAGTCCTTGATCTCCCGTGGTGTGAGCCAGTCCCGGCCCCTCGGCAGATGGTGAGGGCTGTGTGACCCTGCGTGCTGCCTCTGCCGGCTGCACTGCCCCTGACCCCGGCCTGATTCCCGCTGCCTCCTGGCTGCTGGCCGAGAGTCCAGCTCTCGTCTGCCCGTGGCCGTCGGGGCCAAAGCTGCATCTGTGTGGTGGTGCACAGCAGAGCTGTAGGGTGGCTGAGCATAGGAAGTAAATAATTCATCTGGCTGTCTCTGCAGCAGGGAGCTAGAAAATGAAATGTCTTCTTTTCCGAAATAGTGTCAGATCAGCTAGCCAGGTGAACACCTTTCAGGGTTGTTCATGATGCCTTCTGGTGTTGCAAGCAGTGGGAATTTTACTTTTGTCTTCTGTGCCAGCAAACTGAGAGACAGGACAGACATGGGATTCTCAGTTTGCAGTTTGCTTGACTGTTTCGTGGTGAATGATGTTTCATGTCCTGGATTGCCCATATAGTGACACATTTGCTACATGCTGCAGCTGAGACAATGTCTTTCTCAGACAAACAAGAGAAAATGAAATTGTAGTGGCATCTCTCTTCCTGTGTCCTGTGATGCTTGCAGAGGCCTTGGCAATGGAATATATTTCTAGGGCATGGACTGTCCCAGAGCTTCGTGTGCAGATGCCACCAGGAGGCTCTGCCAGTGCAGGAGAGGAGTCTGAGCAGGACTTTAATCAGTCACAGCAGAGTAACAGAGCACTTTGCAAAATGTCCTAAAGACTGAGAATGTGTACCTGTAAGTGCCCTACATAGCAGTAATAGCAGCAGAAGGATTTCAAGGTTCTGCATTTTTCCACAATTCCGCCCTTAATAAATGATTAAGCTCTGCATTTAATAATAAATGCTGGTGGAATTTAAATGGGTTGCAGTGCCCAAGCTTGGCTTCTCCTCCCTTTTGGAAGCAGGGCTTAAGACAGCCTTATAAAACCTGAAGAAATGCAGCTGTGACTAATTCTTGGCTGCTATTGGGAGGAAGAGAGAGGGGAGACATAAAGGGCAAAAAGGGCCACTGGCCTGGCCCCTGTCTGCTTATCCTGTTGAGGCTAGACAAAGTGACTGCATGGTCTATTCCAACCAGGTCCAAGGAGAACTCCAGGTACATGGCATGAGAGTTATATGAACTAATAATACAAATCATAAAATTAAATAGTATGATTTCATTCTGTAAATTATTTGGAGACACAGTTTACAGGAAAGACAGAACACAAAGAAAAATTGTATTGCATGGTATAATTCTTTATGAGCTTTTTGTAGTTTAATATGATATAAAATTCATATTAATAGGTGTCACTTTTATGAAGAAATTTATAGCCAAAATATGGCAACTTCTTTGCTGTAGGAAAGTTAAATTTGATGATTGCACTTTTTTTCTTTATTTGCATGGATGTTTTGATGTGAAGCACTGAATTGTTTAAGCTTGAGAGCTGTTATAATACGTGCTCTTTATTAGCCACTTCATTTGTGATTGACTTTTCTGTGGCATCAGGAAAAAAATATGGTGTCTGTCCATGGGCCAAAATGACATCTGTATTTTTTCACTTGCATCAGCTGAAGAATGTGTAGCCTAGAGACGCAATTAATGCTAGGCTGGCCTCTTCCCTGAATTAGTGGTCTCCTATGCACAGTTTTATATGCCATATGTGAAGGGCCAAATTAGTCCCACTTGGGTCACACTTTCCTTGATCACTTCAAGAACTAACGCCACAACAGAGGGTGTTTGTAGAGATGTAATTTTCCATGACTGAACTGGTACTTACCTATAGAGGGATTTTTCCATTAAATATTCTATGTGAGATGTTGGGACATAAAACACACTGAGATATATTTATTAGTAAAAATCTATTAAGATTTAATACCTCTTGGAAGACAAAAAATCTAGGTGTGAAGGCTGCTGCTATTTTCCTTCTTTGGCTGGGGCTGTGAAGAACCACCCTAACCTGTATCTGCATACAGATATGGGAAGTTGCCAACTTTCTTCGGCTTCAGCATGGAAGGACAAAACCACAGGTCAGCTACCTGACCTAAAGGGCCAGTGCCAGGACATAATAACCAAATACAGTTGGGCATACAGACACTGCTGGGGATGTGGCAAATCGTGATGTCTTCCTGGGTAAGGGATTTTTTCTGCTCTTGACATTTCTACTCTTGGCAACTCTGCTGTGGGACTGAGAATTAGAAAGTAGGGGAACATATTGGGCCACCAGATAAGTCTATAAGCTCATTGGAATATTACCATATATCAGAAAAACAGAAATAATACCGTAATAGAATGATTTAGGTTGGAAAAGACCTCTAAGACCGTCAAGTCAAACAGTTAACCTAACACTGCCAAGCCCACCACTAAACCATGTCCCTAAGTGACACATCTACATGTCTTTAAAATGTCTTCAAAATCTCTTCAGGGATGGTGATTCCACTACTTCCCTGGGCAGCCTGTTCCAATGCTTGACAACCCTTTCAGTGAAGAAATTTTTGCTAATAACCAACCTAAACCTCCTCTGGTACATCTTGAGACAACTTCCTCTGTCACTTGTTACTTGGGAGAAGAGATCAACCCCCACCTGGCTACAACCTCCTTTCAGGTAGTTGTAGAGCAATAAGATCCCCCCTGAACCTCCTTTGCTCCAGGCTAAACACACCCAGCTCCCTCAGCTGCTCCTCACAGGACTTGTTCTCCAGACCCTTCACCATCTCCACTGCCCTTCTCTGGACATGCTTCAGTGCCTCAATATCTTTCTTGTACTGAGGTGCCCAAAACCAAACACAGAATTCGAGGTGTGACCTCACCAGTGCTTGAGTACAGTGAGGTGATCCCCTGCCTAGTCCAAGGACTAGGGAAGTCCCTGGTCCTGCTGAACACTAGTTCTGATACAAGCCAGGATGCCATTGGCCTTCTTGGCTACCTGGGTACATTACTGGCTCATGTTTAATAAAGATCATAGGATACCGAAGAAGGTGGGAGTTAGGAGTTTCCTAATCTGTACATTGCAACATAATTTGTGCATTCCTTCTCCTCAATTTTGCCTCTGAGCCAGAATTCACGGCCACCAGTTATGTGTTTTGATTGGAAATGACTGAAGATATTATACTGGAAAGAACTGTTGCATATCTGGGTTATGTACTTTTGCATATGTGCTGGGATGCTTGGGCCTTCCTGCTGTTCACACTAGAATCTCAGTATAATATTTTGATGAAATAGTTAGGTACTTTATTTTTGTCAATATTTTGGAAGATAATTTAGAAAACATTTAGGGAAAAAAACCCCACAAAACAGGCAACATATGTTTCCCTCTTTGTCTTCTACCTTTAAAAGTTAACCTAGATTATATACTGTACAAGGTATTAAGATATTATGATTGTACTGAAGAATAAAAACATTTAAAAAAATTGAATCTATCTTTGAAATGGTTTAAAGAAGCACTATAAATATTAAAAATCCTATATAATAATGGTATTTTGTTAGTTTATTTATGATTTATTTTTCGTTTGCCTATTACAGGGTGCAGCTTGATAGTGGAGGTATGTTTAGTGTCTTTACAATACAATTTAATGTCTTAAAACTTGGATTGTTTTCCAGGAGAATTTCTGACTTCCTTATTTTTTGACTACTCAACAATGGGATAATTGCAACGTATGAGGAACACTTTTTAATCTTAAGTGACTAATATTTATTCAGTCTCAAGGTAGATTTTTTGCTTGATAATATTTATATGTGTTTCTATGCAAATTTATAACTCATATTTCTTCTGGTTGTGATTAAAAAGTTATTATAAAGAAACAAGTGTCAAAACACCATCCTTTTCTCAAGCACTTCAAAGCACTGCACACTAATGGAGTATGATACTAGGTCTAGTACACTAACTGATATTCTCATAAGATGCACCTAGAAATCTGTTTTGAAGTAGAACCACAAGCATGGTAATAAATGAGAAATAGTGAGAGGAAGAGGAAATCCATGGAAATGAAGGTTATTCCTTTTACATACATCATCTACAACAGGTAGGTCCTGTAATGTTAGAGAGAAAACAACAAAAACCTTCTCTCCAGAATTCATAGGAAGACATGAACATTTTTGTCATTGTGTACTATCCATGTCCTTAACATTAACATTAAATGGCTTTGTCTCTAGAGGGAGAAAGATAGTTATATGACCAAATCACTGCCTTATGTTCTTGTTTTTTTCTGTGATCGGTTCAATCATGTATTTATGCACAAAAATCATTAGAACTGCAATGGTAATCAGAAAGAGGAAATGGTCTCCATCTATCATCCTGTTTCTAACAAGAAGAGGTAACAGACCATTTTAGTTACAGTGCATTAATGCTCATTACTGCCCTAATGAAGATTTGTGTTGCTTTTCCAAGAACCTTGAAGCTAATCTTCAATTTCCTCCTAACTTTCAAAGAAACACCAGTTTTCACATGACTTCAGCCTATTGGAGCAAGTATTAGTGTGACCATTAAAAACATAGTTTCATTGGGAAATTAATATGAAAAACACAAGGTAAAATCTAGTTATTACTGTGGCTAAATCCTGTGAGTTTGGCAAACACTGACTAACTCAATCCCTTTGATTGTGCCCAGACCTTTTTCCTAGCAGCTGTATCTATACTGCTAACATATGGCTAGTATTAAACCATTACCTATGAATCTATTATCACATATTCAAGCCTATGTGACTGTGATATATTATAGTAACCATATGGCCACTGTACATCTTACCTAAACTTGATTTCTACATAACTGGGCTCAGTATTATTTCAAGTACCTCCATTCTTACAATGAAGCACTCAGGCTGCAATGGGAAATCCCAAATGATCTTGGTTGATGACTTTTTGTGATGTGTCATATGCCATTACAGCACTCACGTCTCACAGTGAGTACTGCTTGGGAACTGGCTTTCCTTTGAGCAGTGTTTGCTGTGTTTATCCTGTCCTGGTGAGATTAAGTTCCAAAGGAGCTTCATGCAGGGCTGATTGCATGTCCCAGAAAGGAAGACATGCCACAAAACCTGATTTTCTGGTGCTCCATGTCACTGCTGTCTTGGGGCTGGACACAGTTAACAAACAGACAAGGGACTGAACTTTCACTTACTATGTAGGCATTAGGAAATGTGTCTTCTCTAAACAGTGGATTCAGGGTTTCACTCTGGTTTTGCATCCAGAATTGTGTGTTTGCTCAGGCTGAACACCTGTTCAAATATCTTGCTCTATCAGACAGCCTCAAATGTCTGAGGCTCCCTACACATAAGGAGTTACTTTCTTGAGTTTTGTTTAAGTATCTGTTGAAACACGTTCATCTTTGGTAATTACTTGTCATTTGGACACAAAGAATTCTAAAGAAAGGAAGTACCTTAGTAGACTTAGGAACATTTAAATACATCCTAAGGAAAGACTAACTTGAGTGTTTTTGAAAAGCTTTAATTTTGTTGGCAGGGCTACTGGGAACTAAGAAAGCCCTTTACACTTGGAAAAAAGCTTGCCAAACCATTTCCTTTGCGTATCTTGTTCTGCAGAAGTAACAGAATATTCCATTCCTGCATATTTTAATAATGCCAAGGGAAAAGGTGTACATAAAGTCAAGGAAAGTAGCTTTCTGACAAGGCTGTTCCTGCCTGTTTGCATGCTTTATGTGTAACAGTGGTGACACACAATTCCTCCTTCCTGTGGAAAGGATATCTGTCATGAAGAGAAGCTCTGCTGTTCTCTGAAAGTTTGACCTCTTTCATTGGTAGCAGCTTGGCAGGTGTTTGTTTTAATTTTTACATATGTGACTTGCAAAAATTAAAATGGGCTCTAGGGATCTGAGCATCGCTCTATTTTACATCTGCTTTCATCAGCACAGCTCCATGACCTTGATTCATGTTGGTGTGAATGAGAAGACAATTGGGCTCTGAGTTTCCCTTTTTTTTCTATGCAGGAAAACTAACATTATTTTAAAGAGAAGCAGTTTAAGAATACTGTGGAGTATGTCTATATGGAGATATAGATCAGTGACTTGGATTAACATATGGCAGTCAGTTCTGTGCCCAGTAGTAGGTATTTGAAGAATAAAGAACTTAATTGTGAACAGCTGTTTCCACATACTTAATAAAGTGTGCATGGCCAGTTCGAGCTCTATAAAGTGTAAAACATAGTTTTATAAAACACATACTGGGGCCATGCACATTTTTCAAAGTGCATCAGCCATTCTGACTGCTAAGTCCTATCTATCTTTTGGTTTCAGAGGCAGATCTCTGAAAATATTTTTCTTGTTTTTTTCATAGTGTAACAGGCTTGGATGATTCCCTAATATTTGTTAAAAATGTGGCTGTTCTTATGCAAAAGGAGCACTAAGTTATTTTTATTATAGATGTCTTTCCACCTTAACTATTCTGTTTTGCAAAGTTAAAAGGAAGAAAGATTAGTGGTTAGGAATGGTTTTGTTTCAGTTTGGCTTATGGCTTCAGAACTATCAAGAATATTGGTATCCCAGGGGAGCTGTGAGGGAAATTAATAGTATCTAGTTAATCTGCAACATATCAGCTGGAACTGAGAGTCCTGGGCTCTAGAAACGATCTGCAGCTGTTACTTATCCAGCTGTCAATCCCATGCTTTGCTTTTCAGTAATCATGATTAGCAAACGCTAAGATGTGTGACCAGCCACAGAGGTAGGTTTAAAGGTCTTTGGGATGTGAGCAACTGATGTGTTTTCATACCTGTTTTGAATGCAGGAGTCAAGTGGACAATTTTCACCAGTGTCTCTGCTCTGGGGTTTTGTCTCTACTTCCAGTGGGTATCGGTTCTGGTCCTGTAGAGTGGCCACATACACTACTTGGTTTTCAGATGAGTCCTTCTGATGTAGTAGGTCAAAATTGCAAGCTTTTTGTTTTTGAATAATTTTTTGGTTCTAGAGAACAGCAAGTATTCTACAACTTCCTTTAGAGACCAAGGACTTTCAGGTCTGAATTTAAGCTGATTCAGGGAAGAAGTGGAGAAACTCTGCAGTGGGTTAAGCAATCAAAGTAAGACATCTGGGTGGGAGAAGACAGCTTTAAGGAACAGGTTGTGCTACAAGTTTTAAAGGCATTTTGAGAATTGCTGCGTTTTAGCAGAGGTTTGACTAAATTAGACTAAACCAAATCTCAGCAATAGGTTTAATAGCAGGAATTTGCACCTGTTGAAATAAATCCCCTGTAGAGAGGATTCCTTAAAGTTTCCACATCTCTACCTGAAATACATAAACATCAGTTTTGAAAGTACATATTTCTATATTTTACATGAATGCACGGTATCCTGCCAGTCAGCACTAAGTTTGTACAAGTAAAACTAAATAATAAGAAAATTTATCAATAAAGTGTGGACAAATGAAGATCAAAAGGGTTTTAAACAGTCTTCCCTCCACTACCCAGTTTCCATGTTCTTGTATCTTCATTTGACCTTTAAGCCCAGAAGAATAAACTTGCACATCCAAAATAAATAAATGAATAAACAGAGTGGGAAAGTTTTTTTTCTTCTTGTTATTTGACCCCAGCTCTTACATACATCCTGTTCAATGTCTAAGCAAGTAATGCTAAATGAACATGAATATTATCCAGCACAAAGTCAAGTAAGGTCAGCAACACTGAAGGACAATTACTTGTTGACATTTTTTAGTTAAGTGGTCATGTGCATGGCTCTTTGAGCTCAATTATCTTTTACTTTAGACTTTTGGATGCAATTTACTATGTTTATTTTTAATAACAAAGGGAAAAAGATCTCCCAGTTTCCTGCTTTTGATCCCTTTCAGGTTTCCAAGAAGCTTGGGCTCTTCGGACCTGCTTCCTTCCTAGTGTGGCCAACGGCTCCCAACTGCCGCACATCTCCAAAGAGAACCTGGCACTAGAGGGCGATGGAGACATACACTTTTGCCAATGTGTCTCAGTTTGTTAGAAAGCAAAACCAGAGGAATAAGATATTAATTAGTAAGTTCTTGAAAGAAGGGTGTGCTACTGCTCTACTCTCCTCATTAACTTCTGTTCTCATACCTTCTCTCTGGATTCTGCTTATTAAATTCTTGTCCCCGAATCCTGTAGTAGTTCTCCACGTTCCTTCCTTCCTGTTATTATCACTTCCTGCCCTTCAGAATTGGTGCTCTGTTTGCGTGTGACCTGAAACTTGTTTCCAACTCCTGATCAGTGGTATTCTCCTCAGAAGTCTCTCTTCTGTTTTTCAGTCTTTGCTTTTCACTCTGGTCTTTCCCTGATCTTATTGGTTCTCCATCCATCTTTCTGTCTGTCCATCCTGCCCCTTACTCAAGGAATCACTCTCATCATACATCCTGTCCCAGCCTGAGGATGTGAAAATAAGAGGTAGAAGGTACATCATCATCTGTGCTGGTGATTAGGACAGTGAAAAGAAGAGGCTGCATCTTGGTCTTTGTGCCTAAATTGTCCATCCATTGTATAGTACACAAATAATTCATAAATAGGTACCATAGCTAGGATTTCCTGTAACCTGGATAAGTGTTGCAACCACTGAACTTTAGTAGCATTTAGTTTAGCTCCTTCAGGAGGAGTGGAGCATCCTTAACTGTTCAGTGATGATCTGAGGAGCCAGTAAAAGCAGCTTGACCTCTGGCTGAGGGAGGCCGAAACCTGGATCATTTGCTGCCTAACTGCTAAGGTTACTGTATAAAATTGGATGGGTCTGAAAGAGATCATGAATAAGCCTGTCAGCTCCTGAACTGAGGTTCCTGAACTCCAGAGAAGACATCAGGATACCCTGCAGGGAGTTTTCCTATCCGTCAGCTCGAGGCTGCTCTGTGTTCATACAGATATCAGTGTGCACTGTTGTGTATCAAAGGCAGATGGAGGAAACTGTCTTCTCTGCTGTGTGCAGGCAGCTTCAAAAGGTGAAGAGGTGCACTAGTGGTTAGGAGGCAGAAGTTGTTTGTGCCTGTGACTGGTGGTGGGAAGCTGTGCCTGGCAATTGGAGGCTGTGCTTAGCGACGGGAAGCTGTGCCCCTGACTCTGCATGGCATGCTCTCCTGCTAGAGGCTTCTCCCTTTGAGGTTGCCAGCTTTTCTCCATTTGTAAGCACCACATCCTATCAGAAATGTTGTGAACTGTGCTGGTGGCCTGATTAGGCTGTGTGGGATTAATCATGGGTTAAGCTGCTCTCAAGGAAAATTTCTTCTGATGCATGTAGGCAGAAAGAGAGATGCCACTCAGTCATCTGCCTCAGTCCATACAGTTTTTATTATCCTTCCACGGCTTCTTAAACCTAAGACTTCAATCACTTGGAAATTCATCCTGGATTTGTTACTTGAGAATCTTTTTGACTTTACAGAAGACTCAGGATGAATTCATAGAAGAGATCTGTAGATCTGTCATCCCACTTTCAATATTCTTTTTCTAGTAGCAAATAAACCACACATCCCCCACAGGCAACTCTAGGCTAGACATTGTCTCTATGGCCATAATTTCATAAAGGCACTTGAAAGAATGTGTGAGGGGAAAAAATAGAATAATGAGAAGGGTGGGAAAGAGACCCCTCTAAGCCACCATAATTTTTTAAGAGCACACTGAAAATTGCATCAATGAACAACATGGTCCTGCAAATGGATGATTCAACGTGCATTTGCTTTTCACGGCTGCATGCCACTCAGTGTCACTTCACTCACTCATGTCATATTGCCCTCTCTGAGCCTAATGGGCATATTCTCAGTTGCCATGAAGACAAAAACTCACCAGGTAAGTGATACAATGCTCCCAAACTCCACGACACTGTAATGCAGACAGTTCTTGAAAGCATCAATTTTTAAGTTATTGAGGTGACAAATATTTCCTTCTCCTCCAGAAAAAACAATCTCTCACCTCATCACTGAGAGATGTGATTCCAGCTGTATTTCCCGGGAAATGATATGATGACAGGAGGGTATATGATTGAGAATGAGAAGGTATTATACAGACTGGTATTCAAATTCATTATCAGTCAGTGAGACTGATGACTCAGAGTTAGAAAAAAATGAAACAACCAGAGATTGTGTCTCCGTCAGTGCTCATAACAAACTTGAATTCCCATTTGCACAGCTCATATACATGGGAATTACATAGCATGCTTAGAATCAATTTGCATATGCTGTTTCTACTCAGTCACACAACAAATAATGTATTAGGAGTGCATTTTAATGCACTATACTATCATACAGCTTGAAATGCTGTCTGCTGTTAATGGGCCTTTTGAAGGCTGTGTGCATGCATGTGTGTATGTTCTCACTCATTCCCTCACTGTTCCTGTTAGCATAAGGAAGTCTTCTACCTGAGGAACCAGATTAAAAAAAGGTGAATTTGGTAATTGAGGAGTTTGGCAGATGTAAGAGATAGATATGAATTTTTCAAACTGAAGGTTTAAATCCCTTCTTTGGCACTGGAGAATTCTCTAATATGCATGCAGATTTCAGAATCTGGGCCAGAGTCCCTGTCAAGGCAGGCTCATGTGGCCTCCATCTGGCCTCATCCTCCGAAGAGATCAGGCCCTTCATTAAGTGCAGAACTGTGATCTCAGAGCTGACCAGAGTGGATCTACTTTGACAATATAGTGTTTTTGCTGGGATGATTCACTACTTCTACAGCTTGCTAAGTACCAAAGAACTCTAGAATGTGCTACATCACTAGTTGATTTATGATCACTGATGGTAAAATCAAAACTTGACAAATATATCTGCACTTTGTTTTCAGTGATCGGAAAAGTAAAGCACAACCACTTCCCCAAACCAACAACTATGCATCAATTCATCAGATTAAGCCAAACAAATTTCAGCCTTTCTCTTACCATATTGTCTGGTGAAAAGTCTGGGTGTCATAGAGGGGGAGGAGATCGACACCTTTGCTTTACTTGCTATTCAGCTATTTTCAACAGCCATTCTGTCTTTCCTTCCAACAGAGTGCTTGGAACAAATATTGTCTGATGTGTCTGAAGCGAGGCTGTGAGAGCTGCAAAGGCTTTTTGAACTGTATAAAGCTGAATAAGTGACAGAGGTCTTTCTCGTGTCATTCTGTGCAAGTGCTCCTGATGCTGTCCCTTCAGTGATGATCTCCCCAGGACAGTACTGCTATCTTATTCCCTTCCCTTTCCTCCCCTTCCTGGGGATGATGGATGAATTTATGCAGACACTCATACATCATGTCTTGCACTGGGTTCTCTTCTTATCACTGTGTATCAGACTTTTCAAGTGACTCAGAGGTAAATTAAACTGTATTTCAGAAGTGCAAACTAAAATATGTCAGGGCCTGTTTTCTAGCTGGAAGGCTGACAGCGAGAAATGTCCTGTGAATTTGACCAGCTTGGAGCTTGAATATATGTTCCTCATTGCTGACTGTTAAATAGCATTGGACTTGGTATGGATTTTATTATTCCATCTTCCATGAGTTATTAATGATCAAAAGTGATATGCTAAAAGGTTTACATTAAAATGTGCTATATTAGTGTTTACAAGACACAAACTTGAGGCAATTACCTCTCTTTTTGGGTTTGTTTGAATGGTTTTGATGGCTTTAACTGTTTTTAGATACTTAAGAAATGTTTGAAAAAAAGTAAGGAGGACCACATCAAGGGAGAAGAGAGACAGCTGGTTGTTCCAAAAATCACAACAGACACTGGTATCTTTGAGTAGCTAGCAGGCACTTAAAAAAACCACTTCACCGTGCTAATTTTAATAATAATATTTTAGAGTACTTTCTAAAATCTGTAAATGAAGAAGTCTTGAAAACATACACCATGTGGTTCTACTGAGAACATGGATGTCACAGTTTAAATCCTCAAATGTTCTTTTGCATATTATTTAAATAATTTGCGGTCATCTGGGTACTCCCAAGGCATACAGGAAATAGTGGTTATTTTAGACACATTGAAATCACAACTTCATTGTAAAATCTCTCTGCAGTTAAGATCTCACCCTGGGAGACAATGAAGTCTTAAACTTTTACTTAAGAAGATAACTTCTTAAAAGGGTAATTCATCGTGAGCTTACCTGAACAGAGCACAGTCCACTATTGTGTATATCAACAGTTTCCTAACGGAATGTTGTCTCATTACTTATATTCTTTCCATAGGAAGGGCGCTAGGTTATCTCTGCATTACATAGTGCTTGATTCTGGAACAATAAAGAATTAGCCTTAAACCTTATTCCAGAGGTAAAGAACTGCAGAATTGACTTACATCATCTACTATTTGGTTGTACTAAATGCCATAATATATAAGAGCAGAATAACCTTCGGAAGGTTGGCATACATAGGTAACACTAAAATACAAGGTGACATACATTGACTGTAGAGACCATGTTCTCCTCATTCCCTCTTGTGTGCTTTGTTAGACACCAGATAAGTTATTACTGGGTCAGAACTAACTTGTGGGGACTTTGTGTGTGTGTGTATGTGTGTATGTGTGTGGAGAGGGAAGGGATAGTTTGAACCTCACAGAGGTGGGGTGGCATCATATCCCTCATGGCAGCCATTGGAACCCACATGGGGAAGCCCTGGAGTAGCTGCCATAGAAAGCCTGGGAAAACTATAACACACCGAGTCTCCTGCAGCCTCTAACCCAGCCTCAGATTGACAGATTCAGTGAGAACACTACCCCTCACTCTGGCCTGGAACCCCAGAGTGGCTGGTGGGTCAGAGACCCTGCCTGGGGGAGTTGGCCATGGGGATCAGAGTGGATAAAACCAAGGGCATGTGTTTGCCTCGTGTCGTGGCCCTGCTATCTGGTTGAGTGAGAACTGGTCTTTTACAAGGCTTCAGTGGTAGCTATCTCTCTTTCTTTCTCCTTCTCTCTTCTTGATCCTTCTGTTTCTTTCTCTTTCCTTTCTTGATGCGTGGGGTAGTTTGGAGCTTGAGGGATTGAACTTTAAGTGTTGTTGTTGGATTGAATCTTGATTTAAGCATTGTGGAATTAGTTGGATTTTGCCTTAAATGTTGTGGATTAATAGTATATGTTGAATCACAGTGAAACATTTTTTGTCTAGCTTGTGCGGTGTCCTTACTCCCCTAAATTAATTAAGCAATTCCTTGGGAACAAGTCCACGACTTATTCTCTTGATGCTATCTCGAGGTATTAAAGAACCCTATATCTATATAGTAAAGTAAACTTCATAGCCAATCCTGTGAGCCAGCAGCTCCCGACGCTGGAGTTTTACGTGCTCCTCACTTCTTCTTTTGTACTGGTTGCTATTTATGTGGACATCATATTGTAGAGGTACTTACTTCTCCTGACTTTTAGGGAATAAATAAATGAGTTTCAAGCATGGTTGCAGAATTTGCTTGATTAACTCAAGAATGATGAATATTGAGTCTTACTGGAAAATCCATTTTAATGCATTGTACAAACTCTTACATGAGAGATAGCCTGTTGACTGTGTATATAATATTTTCTTTCCCACAGGCTGAAGCATATGGGGTTTAACTGCTATACTAGGAATAACACATCCATATTGCACATATGGTACAATGATGTGAGCAACACAGAACTAGGACACCATCAAGGAAGATGAAGAGTGGTTTCATTTAAACATGAACACACAGAGATGTGAACAGCAGGGCTAAAATATCAGATGTTTGGATAGAAACTGCTGTGGGAAGGCAGTGTCTTTGCTAGCCCTCACTGCATAAAGCAGAGGATGAGAAGCAAAAGCACTGATGGGCCTTGTGTTGGTGCTGACTAGGACAGATCCTATTCTGCAGTGACTGGAGAAAAAAACATAAAAGCGAATACAAAGAAAGACCCACTCTGAGTATTGCTGCAATTACTGCTTTAACAAGTTGCTGAATTCAGGCCTGCAATTCCAGTAAAAATGATGTGGACAATTTGTTCCCTTGCCGTAACATCTGCAAGCAAGACAGCTTGATGGCCTTTAATTGATGGGACACCAAATTTGGGTGGATGAACATTTCTGAATGGGAAATAGGAAATAAAATTCTTCTAGGTTCAAAAAAAAAAAAAAGTCAGGAAAAGTAAGAGAGACCTTTCTGCAGAAACTGAAAAGTACTTTTCAGAGAGTACCTATTCTCTAGAATTAGGAAAGTCATGTAGGGTGGAATTTCATCTACCTCTGCTCTCTTGGCCTGTGCAAGAACAGGGCCATCAAACGAAGCCACACAAAGAAAGCTTCAGAAGGAAAAAAAGAGGTGGTTCGTTATGGTATTTGAGAAAGTTCTGGATGTTTAAAATATGCATAAGTGTAAGAGAACAAACTAACAGAAGAGAAGTTGCTTCAAAACACTTATAAATGCTCATAATTTTGTTTGTTTGTTTGAAAATATTTGTTGAAAGTTAAAAATGAAACTGTTTTATGCTCTCACATGAGCAACAGAAAGACATTGTCAGTTGTGTCTGATGAGTGAGAGAGGAGAAGAAATGGGGCAAAGAGGACTACTGTGTCCTTGAGAGGGCCTGGGAATCCAAAGATCTCTGTTTGGGTGAGCACAATGGTCCTCATGGACATTTCCACAGTTCATGGAAAGGGCTGGTTGCAAAGAAGGCTAAAACAGGCCTCAGAAATTGGCCATTGCATACAGTCATCCTCCACATCTCCCATATACTTCTCTTTGAGTATGTATGACCAATACTTCTTTGAGAATTCTACTGAATTTATCAGTGGACCATATAAAATAGAACTAGATTACTTGTCTGCTCTAGAATTCACATAATACGTAAGTTTTATGAATGCTTCAGATGTCTGATTTAGAGTGAGACTCAGTCTTCCTCCCTTTCTTAGGCTATAATTCTATAAACTTAGTTGCACATCCACTGTCTTTAAGGAGTGAATACTTTCAGACAGCTTGACACTGTATTTTTGAGCTGATATATTTGATTATAAGAAGAAGTTTTGCAAAAAGTGGTTGATTTTTCAAAAATGCAGGTGCAGCTGAGCTGAAATTATTAATGAATTTAAACTAAGTAAAAAAGAGTTACTCCATCTCTCTTTTTTTTTGAACACACATGAAAAAAGAAAAATACTACAAATATTCAGCTTTGTATTTTAACATAAAAAAAAACCCAAGCAAAAAAAACCCAACTCAACAAAACCCCTTATATCTCTCCCTTTTAAAAATGAAGTAAAGTACCACATCTTTTTCCCAAAAAACTAATTCTGCAAATATCTCCTTTGCATCCATGCAGCTGATGGAATGTAATGTGTTGAATATTCTTAAATGATGTTTACTTAAATATCTAAATTACATGAAAGGTACCAACAACTTTAATATTTTTTCCCCCAGACATGCATATGCAAAGGAATAAAAGGTGATTTATTTAATCTGGCCCAGAACATTTCTTGGAAGACTGATAACTTTTGATGGAAAGCTCAAGATCTCTCAAATTTCACCTCACATAATGGTGGATTATCAGTATAAAGATAGTTAAGGTCAATGCTTAATGACCATACTGATTCATCACCAAATGTTTGTTTACTGTCCTTAGAAGAAGGAGATTATATCTGCTGTTTTTAGCAGGTCATGCCACTTTAATAGACATTTTTCTCTCCTCTTAGAAATTTACCCCACCCCCTAATGAGCTATTAATCAGAAACCAGTGGACTAGTGTAAGTCTGTGGGAGATGAGATGAAGATCTCTGGAGACACCTTTCATCCCATTTTACTCCTTTTATGGGGCCTTAGCTTCTTTTATAACAGCTCACTATTTAATAGCCACTGTCATTTTAACCTGGAAGTTCAAAAGACCTATAAATTGCTTGACACAGCTTTTCTGTCACAGAACAGGAAGGCTACAATAAAATATGATAATGAATTAATAATCAATAATAGCTGACAAGGTTTCCTCTTGCTTTCCCCTGTGAGACAGCTTGAGTAGTTGGATCACCAGAGGGTTTGTGTCTCAGAGTAGAGGGCCGCAAGACAGAGCTAAAGTTTTGGATTTTTCTCCTAAAATGTCCTGTAAAGACATTTTTCATAACTCAGACTGTTGTTTCATAGCTCAGACGGTTGTTTCATAGCCTTAACTTCTCTGCAGTTAGATTCAAATGAGAAGACCTAGAAAGGTAGGTCTGATTAAAGCTGTTATTGCTTTAATTGACATGACTTTTAGCCAACGTGCAGAAGATGAATAGCTTTTTCGTTTGTAATGGGGTATTTTTCCTAAGGAGGAAACAAAAACACATCTCAGCACATTCTCTTTTAATCTCACCCAGATGTGGAATAGGTTAGAGATTTCTGATTACTGTCCTGCTTACCTTCTGTTTTTTGTCTGAATATAGAAAGTGTCCACTCCTGATTGTGGTCTCAGCATCTAATGATACTAAAAAAGTGAATCAAGGGCTTTTTCTGTGTGCTCAAGAACG
The DNA here is from genome assembly GCF_009829145.1 of Chiroxiphia lanceolata. Classification (NCBI taxonomy): domain Eukaryota; kingdom Metazoa; phylum Chordata; class Aves; order Passeriformes; family Pipridae; genus Chiroxiphia; species Chiroxiphia lanceolata. Next base: position 102,868,992 of record NC_045639.1, read on the forward strand.
AGCAGCTTGAATTACTTTATGCCTACTCCTTCCTATCTCAGGGCTGCCTCAAGGTTAGCCTGGAAGGCTGTGAAAGGTTGGCAATTCAATATACCCCAAACAGCATGAATGCACAACACTTCTTTGAATATGTGAGTTAAAAATCAATCTGTCTTTATCATGGAAGCATCTAGCACTGTATTAAGTAGTGTGACAAATATCTGTCCCATGAATTTAATTTCCTCTCTCTTTGATTTGTTTTCACTCATCGATACCTAAACTGTATTAACTAAACAGCCTCAGAAGATTTCTTATTGTACTTTTCTCAAAGACCTATAGACATGCTGGATACTGTATGCCCATCTGCCACTGCTGCTACTGTCATGTCTTGGAATGATAAATGCTGCTATTTTCCAGCAGGTATAGGGACAACACTTTGAGTCCTAAGGGGTGAGACAATGAGTTATGAAGCATCAAGCAGCTAATAGAGATCTTCAACACTGCCTCTGCCTCTTTCAAGCTCCCATAGCTGTTGTATGCGAAAGAAGTGGTATAAGACTTTTCCTTGGCTTGGGTGCTGTGCTCCACAAGGTGTGAGTGATTCCCATGGATGAATTCAAGGATATCACAAGAAGAACTGGATCACAGAATGGCTCCGTGGAAATATTTTCCTGCAAGATTTGAAATATCTTATTTAGTGCCTTACAAATAAGGATCAACACCATTCTTCAAATCCCAGTAACATCAGCGAAAGCCTGCTGTATATATGGATGCTGTATGGCTTCCATATGGGGAGGAACACTTCCCAATCCACTGGTTTGACAAGAAGGACTGCTGCTGCTAAAGAGAAGTCTAAGCCAGATGATTTCAGTTGTTGCTGCTGATAAAGGGGGCCCAAATGGGTAACTGTTAATAAATGTGGGCTGCAAATCCATGTAAAGTGATGCTCAAGGAATGATGCAAAGTGGTATTAAGGCTGAGCAAACTCAGAGGTGTGTTTGGTGCCAAGACAAGTTTACCGTGGGTGGTAGAACATACAGAGTATTTTAAAAGAAATAACTGTTATATACATTTGCACCTCCTATATTAAAATTAGAAATTCTTCAATCTTATGAGAACCTTTAGAAAAGTCAAAAGCAGAGTATAAAATATGTTAGAAGTGAGTTTGACTCTGAAGGTTTCAGAAATGGTAGCACCATGGCTCCCTAAATGTAAGCACTGCTGGTTTTCTCTGCCTTGAACTACTTATTCAATTAAAATATTAGTCTGCTTGATAGAGTTTGTTTAAGTAATTTGCTCTGAGTTAACAAAATCTTCAGCTTTATTGTAATAATTAATTCAAAGAAAAGACATTATTTTGTTGAACATGTTCTTTTTTGCTGGGAATACTTAATAAGTCATTAAATAATATCACTGCTGTTAAGAGCACATTGATGTTATCAGATCACTGTATGTAGGTTGCTGCTGGAAACACTACATGATTGTAGAGGGGTGGAAGGAATTGCAGACACCCCGTGGTGCTTCTCAGTTGTAACAAATCAAAGTGTGGACCTTGCTGCCTTATCCAAATGGGTACTCAGTGAAATGCTGAATTCCAAACATAACGCTGCAAATTCCCCATATCTAGAAATCTGAATACTTAGAGCACTTCTAGAGAGATCTAGAACCTCTGCGCTTGTTTAAGCATCTAAGAAAAGACCCAAGCTAATAAACTGAGCATGGCAAGAGCCTGTCTTCAGCTCCAAAGCAACATAGCACAATGTAGCCATACCCATGCCATTAAAGTCTCTCACTTTTCCTCTCCCCACTGAAATTACAACTCACCTACTGGAAGGGTTTCTGGTGCATCCAGTGCCTGAAACAAGACTGAAAGACCACTAACTGTCTGAAAATGTGCCAGAGTCCTGCCAACAAACGAGAAGGGTGGATTTCTGAATTCCATCATTCATGCCCATGCCCTAGCACTACTTCCTTTACATCCATAACTTGAATTAGGAAGGCTGTATCCCATAGGAGAATAATACAATAAATCTCACCTCTCCAAAGTCACTGTGCAACAGACTATTAGTCACAGTGTGTTACATTTGCCTGTAACAGAAAGTTATATATACTGCAGCTGCTCTGGTAGCTGAGCACAAGAACCCCAAGGAAGTGACAGTTTCAGGATGCTGCTGCTCCTACAGGGCAGGAAGAGCACACTTTTGTGCTTTCTTTGGCTTTTGGTTTTTTCCACAAGTGACTCTGAGACTTATCACATGTTGCTTCTCTGCTTGGTTTAAACTTTACTATGAATTATGAGACATTATTAAGCCTCATTCTGCTCTTTTTAATTTCACCTGATGTATTTCTTCTTCCAGCTGCCTTTCTAATAAAATTCCCCAATAACCCTCCTGACATTTATAAAAAAAGAAACAAATGAAATGTTCTGGCTGGTCGATTGCCACTCCTTGCAGGGTTGTGTGTGAATTAAACTGTTCACTACTCATGACCAGTGTATTTAGATGGCTATCAATCCTGTGCAGAACTTAAAACTTCAATTTCAGAGTCTGGATTGAATCCACACAGAGAATTTGGCCCTTAACACTGTTTTAGAGTGAAAGATGATGTTTAGAGAGCAATGCTGAGATATTGAACTGCCTTCTATATATTCAAAACCCAGTTTTACAAACTACAGAAACTTTTATTATTTGAAATTACTCCAGCCAAGAGTTACATTATTGATGACATAACTTCAACACAGACAGTGGCTTGAACATTCCCAGCTGGAATTCCTACTCCCAGCAGTCAGACGTGAGGTTTATGTAAAGATGACAATCACCTCCTGACTGTCGACTTTTCCTGCCCTCTTAGTAAAGTATGTTCCTGCAGGGCCTGAGCTAAAACCCATATAAAGTTTATGGGACACTTTGTACCAATACCTTTGAATGTTGCATCACTTCAAAACTTTTTTTTTATCCCAGGCCATTTTAAGGCGTATTTTATGACTAATCACCAAGGACTTTTACCTACAGCTACAGCTGGAATGACAGAAATAACCAAATAACCACAATGACATATTTTGTACCACTGACTACAAGGACTGGTTTGGCCATAGATCATGACTCATTGGAGTCATGTGAAACCTGCCACAGTGTGTAAAATTTACCACAAGTAAGAGGACTTCAGGTTTTTAATTTTTTTGGCTAGCAGGCTGAAGCTGCTCCCACAGCAAGTACCACGGCATCCAGTGGAACCTTGGAAATCTCAGCATCCAAGTCAGCTCTTCCAGGAATCAAACAAATTGTTCCAGGGAGTCTAAGTATTTGACCATGAAACAAGTCCCCTCTCCATTTAACTGAGGCTAGACGCTCAGATTGTACCTTTTGACTATGTTCCACATAGTAGGCCATAATAAGCAACCAGCTTACTACTTTGAAAAAAAATTCCTTCAGAATCTGCCTGTGTTCTGGGATGCTCTTCATTCAAGTCCCTTTATGGCAAAGCACTAACATGGGAGAATATGACCCTGCAAAATACAAGTCAAATGAATTATATCCAGATTGCCCAATGCCTTTGAGAAGTCACTGTGGAGGAAATCATATTTAAGGCTAGTGTGAGAGACTGTAAAGGAAAACACATTGCTCATGTTGTTTTTATATGCTTTTATATTGCAACATAGAATGAATATAAGAATGAATAAGAAAATTTTCCTTTAGTCAGAGCAGACTTCATTCATCCTGCCTAACTTCCAGTGGCTGTCTGAAGTCCTCAAGAAAATATCTTAATCATGGCATGCCTGTTTATGCATCATGGTATTATGCCTGGTAGGCATCATGGCCTATCTGTTTTAGGATGAAATTGTGTATGTACTACTGTATAGTATTGGACAATCATGAAAGAATGAATAGACAAAGATTTCAAAATTTGATCATTGGTACAAGATAGATGCAAACCTCTTTGAGGGGGTCCAGAGAAGGGCAATGAAGATGGTCAGAGGGCTGGAGCACCTTTCCTATGAGGAAAGCCTGAGAGAGCTGGGATTGTTTAGCCTGAAAATGAGAAGATTCTGGGAAGCCATTATTGTGACCTTTTAATATTAAAGAGAGCTTAAAAGAAAGATTAACAAGCCTCAACTTTATATTGAGGCCTCTAGGGTCAGGACAGAAGGCAATAGTTTAAATTGAAAGAGGATAGATTTAAATTGAAGATAAGGAAGAAATTTTTTACTGTGAGGGTGGGGAGATAGTGCAACAGGTTCCCCAGAGAAGTTGTGGATGCCCCATCCCTGGAAGTGTTCAAGGTTAAGTTGGGTGGGGGTTTGAGCAACCTGGTCTAGTGGAAGATGTCCCTGCCCACCTCTAGACTATGAGATGGGCTAGATGGACTAGATGATCATAAAGGTCCCTTCAAACCCAAATCATTCTGTTATTCTATAAAACGTACACTTAACTGAAATGACCATGCTGCTGCTGCTCATACTGTATCAGTTTATACCCAATCCTTCTCCTTACCTTTTCATATTCCTTGTTTCATTCAGAGTATTTGAGAAGTTTTCAGTCAGATCTTGTTTGTATAGCAGCTGGTGCAATGAGGCCAATTCTAAGTAAGACTGAAAAATGCTATTAATAGTCATTTTAGGGTGAGACGAGATTTTGAAGTAGTAACCCTTGTCTCTATCTGGAAATGCAGGAGCAAAGTTCTTGTACTTAATAGAATGTCTGCAGTCATTGGCCAGCTATGAACACTTCAGTTATACTGGACGGGATTCATCTCACCTAGTCTAGAGCCATGTGTAATTATAAGTACATCATCTCAGTTGGTTATGTAAGCTACATCTATTCCAGTAAATAAATTGAGACAGGTCCATTTTTTTTGTCAGTATTGGGAAGCGTTCCTGGCTAGCTTCTGAAATACACCCAGACTTTGTCTTGGAGAGGGCTGGTTGACCCAGGTCAAAACTACACCAGAGACCATGCTGACAGTTAGTCAGTATGGACAATTGCATGCCAGAGGTTGACCACATACATTGGCTTTAATGACTTTATTAATTTAAATGTGACTGAAGGCATTGGAGTAAGGTGGGTGCTTCCAGAGCTTAATTCATTGCACCTATTGATAACTGTCTACAACAGATTGGATTAAACTGTCCTTGGAGGCAGACGTGCTGTCTGGATTGAGGCCCTGTGGGTACATTCAAGGAGCTTAAATGTCCTGTTTAGCATACACACATATTTTTCTGTTCATTGTTTCCCATGCATAGATGGAGTATTTAGTGATGTCTGCTAAAGCTTGACAAATATGGTACATACTAACTCCAAACCCTTCTGCAGCAATCAGAAAGCCAGAAAAGCAACCAATCTGCAATGGCTCTAGATGCCTATTTTGAGAAAGGGACTAGTACTCCTCATGAAAACAGCAGTTGTGGCATGAGATGAGGTATGTGTCTGGTAGCAGTTTTATAGTAAACATAGGCACAACACACAAAGAGACAGAGAGTAGCGGAAAGGGAGTCATATCAAGAGGAGACATAAGTTAGATTCAGACTTCCAATATGACATTGTAATATGCTAACTGAAAAACTGCAGAATTGGTGTGAAGTGATGGATTGTACGATTGCACAGAAATGGGTGTGCATGCAAAGGTTTACTTTTTTTAGTGTAAATGTGCTTTATTTCACTCCTGGTGAGTTGCATGTGGATATCTCCATTGTGTAATTTACTCATGTGTTTTGCATTCCTCAGTGATATCAAGTAAATTCTTTGGTCAACTCCTATAAACAGTGCTTAAATCATAAATGAATCAGACATCTCAGATGGCCATTAAGCTTGTGCCTGTGGAAATATGAACATTTTATATTTGCTGGCATGTGGAAAAGGTCATTATTTATTCTTCCTAGCCAGATAGATGTATGAAATTTTACTTGCTGGAATGATTCCTTGGCATTTCCTAATATCATGGAACATGCTAAGTATTTCTTTTTTTAACAGAAGACAAAAAGGGAATACGACCGTGTTGCAAATGTTAGTTGGAAACAATTTGAAAGAGAGAACTAAATGTCCATGTTTATCCAGGAAAGGTAGATGGAAACTTGGAACCACAAAGGTATTTTCAACTGAGGAGGTCTGCACGATCCATTAAGCACTACTGCATCATTTTCTCAAAAGATTGAGGCCTCATCCTCTTCCTCTGGAAATTAATGGCAAATTTCCCATTAACTTCAATGGGAATAGAGTCAGGTCGTAAGTCCAAAACTCTTCTCCTCCGCAGGTATCTAAAAAGAGCTAAATGATTAAAGAACTGCTTTCAATCCCTCTGAAACTGATTTTAAGGGAAGTGGGAGGTGGAGATCCGTTTTCCATGAGGCAGACTTCAGTGAGCAGATCTATTGATAAACTTTTAAAAACTGAGATGCATTTTGTCTATGATTATCCAGGGAATAAAGTATTCCACAATAACCATATTTTGAATGAAACCTTTTTAAATTCTGTGCTTTCTACTTGTGAGTAGGTGAACATGATGACAAACAGCCAGAAAAAGTCTGGATGTCTTGAAAGCCATAACATCCGTTGCTAAATCCTTCAATGTTTATTGTTAGGAGTGGTCTCACTGAAGCAGAAAACTTCCTATTCCAGAAAAGGGGCTCTCTGGTAATAGATCTCAATATAGTGGCAGAATCTTGGGAACTGATTTGGATTTTAGCTGGATTGAATTGCTCTCTGTAGAAGCTTTTTATTTTCCATTGAGCAGGCAGGGGTCCTGGAGGGTTGATAGTTTTAATTTAGTCCTTGTTAAGAGCTCAAAGTTCAGTGGAATTACTGTATTAGTTGAATCTGAAAAATAGAAAAAAAAAAAAGAAAGTGAGGATATATACTTACTTGAGCAAATATAATATGATTATTTCATCCACCTCATGAACTGTCCTTCCTACTTCTCTGTTTCCCAGTCTCTTGCTGTTTTTCCCCTTGTGCTTGAGACTCAGATGGCATGAAGCAGTCCAGGTGTGAGTTGGATAGCCTGTTTGCTGGGATATGGGCTCTCCCAGGCCAAATCCATACCTAGAACAGGACAGAGAACAGCGCTGTGTTGCGTCTGAGGTGTATGCCAGCTCCTGTGGCTCTTTTGAAAGTAGTGAGTGCCTTGTATAGTCCACCAACTGGCAGTATCTGATGCATCAGGTAGGCTGTTTTGGTGGGCCACGGTGTTGTGCCACAGCCTGACAGGAGATGATTTATAAAATGACTCAGCTGAGGAAGAAGATGAAGAAAGAGAAAAAAGGTGCTTTTTAAAGTTCCATACTTTTATAAGCACTGAGATTGTCAGACTGGGATTTATAGAATTAAAGGTCAGAAAGAATGCCTAGGAACTTCTCACTTAGCCTCAGTTAATAACAACCTGGAGAACGACACAGGAATTTCTTCTTCCTTCTCACATCTTAAAAAAGAGATATCTTTTCTTAACTGAATACAAAAAGTCTGAATTATTTTGATAGGGAAATTCTATTCACTGAGTGAATACCTTACAATATATCCCAAGAGGTAAAAACAAAGGTATGGGAATGTGATTCTTCATCTTGTTTTTGAATTGGCATAATTTTTCCCTTTCTACTTAGGACTGTGTACGTCCTTTAATATTTCTATGATAAAATCTTGGTGTTAGTTGTAATACTCTTTGAGAGCCAAGCTATTAACAGCTCAGGTAAATAGGAACTTTGATGTTCCCATAATGAGGACAGTAAAATTAATTAGCTTGTTCATCAACTCAATTTAAACTTGCAAAGATTTGAGAGTATGATTAAAGTACTTATGAAAATGCTATTATAAAATTTAAATAGTGGAAAAATATGCATTTAATTGTGAGATGGTGAGAGAATTAATTATATGTGAAAATACATCGCTCTTTGTATGTGTTTAGTCAAAGGATAACCTTAAGTACTCCTCTGAGAAATTTTTATGTTCCTGTGTCTGATATACGTATTATTTTTCAACATCTGATATGAACATTAAGTTATATAACTTTTACATGCTTTTACTGTATATAACACAAGTTACCTAAATTCCAGGCCTTCTGAGTGTTTGCAATCTTTAAACTGTAATGAGCTGAAAGATTAGCTTTGAGCCCTGGGGCCGGATTGATGTTTTGCTTAACCATTCAGCTGAGAACAGCTTTTAGAGGGATAACTCATGCTGCATCACATCAATAATAAAACTAAAGACCTAGATCCAAGCAGCTATGAATGGGAATTAAGTCTCTCAGAATGTTATAAACTTAAATGAAACAAGTCTTAAACAGAAGGCAGCTGCAGGCACTGGATCTAAACTGCATTAAGATGACATAATATTCTTTTGGAAACAATAAGGCTTCCATTGACGTGTTCTATAAGACAATTCCTCAATGGAAACAAATAACTAAATTAACATACTGTGATGAAATATGACTCATAGTGAAATACAAGTCTCTGTGGGGTTTCAGCATCTGAGAAACATATTCATAAGTAAGACTGCCAAACTGAATGCTCTGTTTCAGGGATATTCTCTGATTAGCTACCATTCAGAGAAATACAGAGGAAAAGAGTAAGATTTTCCACTAGTGACAGTGAAGTAGGACAGGGAGAACAGGAGAAAGCTTTTGTTAAACATGTGTTTTTGTTGAAGATACTGGTTTTATTGATAATGTTTCTGCTGTATTTTTCTGTCTAAAACTAAGTATATTGGTCCTCTGTTCTTACCGATATTAAGAGACTATTAAGTCTCTTTTAAACCCTTTGGTGTGATAATCTCTTTCAGTGTGGCTACATGAGATGACACTAACGTATTAACTGTCATTACTTCTACTTCTCAGTTTTGCCTTTATTTTGCCTTTACACTGGCTTTGTGCCAGTGTAGCGACTCTGCTGCATGGGAAGAAGCTGTTTTGAGCAAGCAGAACTTTGAAATCAGAGATTTGTTTCGTGTGTGACTAGCTGGTTGCATTCAACCTACCGAAATCAGGTTGCATGGGGTCCTAGGCAACTTGATCTAGTGGGTGGCTTCCCTACCCGTGGCACGGGGGTTGGAACTAGATGACCTTTAAGGTCCCTTCTAACCCAAACCATTCTGTGATTCCATGATTCAGAGCATGCCTGTGAAACACTGATAGATTAGAGAGAAGACGTCTCATTTTCAGAACACATTTGCGTGTGAGAGCACATGACAATAGAAGCAGCAGTCCACTGAGATGCTTCCAAGCCTGTGGTGAAGAGGAATGCTAGATGCCTGGAAGTGCTAAACCTAAGGTAGTAGGATTTACACCTTCTTTGTAGGTAACAGAAGAGAAAGTGAGGATTTTTTTTTTTATTATTTTGCTTTTGTTTTTAAGGAAATCTGAGGGAAGAGAGCTCATGCTGTATCATGCCCGACATCAGTGTTTATAGCCATTGCATTTAGAAAGAATATGAACTCCTGATCTTCCAGGCCTTTGGTGATCACAGGGGACATTGTATGGACAAAATTATAGTGTTCACAAGATAAATTTATGAAACTCTTATCTCCAGAGTGCATCATCATCTTTTACAATCAGGTCAATTCTCTTGTTCCTCAAAGGACAAAATCCTGTTGTTGTTAGGGTGCCTTTCTTCACTCTGAGATCCTGTCTTCTGATGTTTTCTCCCTGAATCACCTGGTTTAGCTAGTCAGTGACCTGCCTATGGCAACCTCACTTAAGTGTAGTGGGTTGACTCTGGCTGGATGCCAAGCACTCACCAAAAGCACTCTATCACTTCCCTCCACAAGCGGACAGGGGAGAGAAAATATGATGAAAGGTTCATGAGTTGAGATAAGGACCAGGAGAGATCACTCACCAGAATACCACCATGGGCAAAATAAACTCAATCTGAGTTTATTACTAAGACAATCAGAACAGGATAATAAGAAGTAAAATAAATCTCAAAAACCTTTCTCCTCTCCTCCCCCCTTTCCAAGATCTATCTCCTCTCCCCAAGTGGTGCAGGGAGATGGGAAATGGGGTTATCGTCAGTTTATCACACATTGATTGTTCCTGACACTGCTCAGGAAGAAGAGTCCCTCCCCCACTCCAGCGTGGGGTCCCTCCCACAGGAGGCAGTCCTCCATGAACTTCTCCAACATGAATCCACCCTACAGGCAACAGTTCTCCATGAACTGCTATGAAGTGGGTCACTTTTCCATGAGGTGCAGTCCTTCAGAAACAGCCTGCTCCAGCATGGCTCCCCACAGGGTCACAAGTCCTACCAGGAAACCTGCTCCAGAATGGGCTCCTCTCTCTATTAGTCTACAGGTCCCTACCAGGAACCTGCTCCAGCATGGGTTTCCCATGGGTTTACAGCCTTCTTCAGGCATCCACCTGCTCTGGCATGGGTCTCCTCCCTGGGCTACAGGTGGATCTCTGCATCCCCATTGACCTCCATAAGCTGCAGAGGACTATCCTGCTTCACTATGGTCTTCATCATGGGCTGCAGGGAAATCTCCATTCCCTTGCCTGGAGCACTTCCTTCCTCTCCTTCTCCACTGACCTTGGTGTCTTCGTAGTTGTTCACATGCTCTCACTCCTCTATTCTCTGGTTGTAATTATGTTTGCACAATAACCTTTTTTCCTCCCTGAATATGTTATCACAGAGGCATTAGTATCAGTCTTTGCTTTGGCCTTGGCCTATCCTAGAGCCTGCTGTCATTGGCTCTTCAGGACATGGGAGAAACTTCTGGCAGCTTCTCACAGAAGTCCCCCCTGTATCCCCTCGTTACCAAAACCTGGCCAGAGAAACCTGGCCACAGAAACCCAACAAAAGGTGCTTAATTTTTGCATGGACAACTCAAGTGTGTCTTTGGTCAATTATGACACAGCATTGCACTCATGGACAGGGTCACAGGAATGGCCACATCTTTGCATACCGTTGAATCTTCTACAGCTTGTGCAGGGACTTGGCAGACCCCATCTGCCACTGAATGAGCAAGATGACTGGCTCCTTCCAGAGCACCTTGGTACAGCCAGCTCTGCTGTAAGCTGGTGGCCTCATTTCCAGGATCAACAATTAGTACGAGGAAAGATCATAACTTACACAGGGCTGAGGGCTGCTGTAAATACATCAGCAACAAAAGGAAGCTTAAGAAAAAAAAGTCACACTGCTCAGTGGGATAAAGTGCATGGGATAGAACATTGCACTCGGTGCTTATTGCTTTATGCCCTCATGTCTTCCGTGTCGTTGAGTTTAGAAGTAGAGTGCCGGCTTATGAAGTACTGTCCACAATAGAGAAAAATTAAATAGGAAGTGTGTCAACAATTTGGACATGCACCTGCCTATGCAGGAAGAAGAAATATATCCAATGGGCAGATGGCTTGCTGTTATTGTAAGGTTGCTCTCTGTTATCATTGGAAAATTCTGATGATTAGAGGAGGCTACTCCTGACTTTCACACTGAAACAAGGATGATCTTGGGAAATTTAGGCTGATCAATCTAGCCTGTCAGTGACTTCACAGATGATACCCAACAGAGTCAGTATCTAGGTTGAAGCAGCTTTTCAGAGTGACCTTGACAGGCTGTAAATGTAAGCTGTTTTAACATGGGGAAAACACAATCAGCAGCTGAAACAACACAATGCCACCATATCCTTCAATTCTTTCTTGGTTCTCTCTCTGTGTGGATGCTCTTCATAACATCTACAGAACTTATAAATTAGGAGTCTGTCTAGTCTGTATTGTGGGAATAAAGAGACTTTAAGCTGTTTTCAAATATACTAATGTTTGCACTTGATCATTCAAGAAAGTATCACCAGACTACTGTCCTAATTCCCACATTAACTTTTCTTGTGAATTACTATAAGCCTTGATGACCTAATCTAGGTCATTCAGTAACATGCAGCATTTCACTGAAATAACAAATCTTGCTTTAGATTCCTGAGGAAAAATATGTCTACCAATACTATCTATGCTTTACATTCAAGGCACAAAAGAAAGTATTTCTGCACACATATTGACAGTGTACCAGGGAGCATAGCCAACATCCTTAGATAATGTGTACTGTTTGTGCTCTAGTTTGTTAGAGCAAACAGAGTTATCAATGTTAAAATGTGGAGACACCCACAAGACTTTCATTTTACATTCACAGAATACACTGCTGCAGAGCTAAAACTTGGTTTCTGCTGTTCTGTGTGGTTTCTTTTTTTTGTTGTTGTTAATTCTTACTGGAAATAGTGTGAAAACTGCAGCTGGCATAAAAGATCTCTTGAACAAACACCATAAGAATATTTTCAGTAGGAGAACAATGAGGTGTCAAGCACAGCTGTGCTTTATATTCAGGTCAGCATGAAACCGAACCAAATTTACTTTCCCTCAATACCCTTGGAAGTGAATGTAAGGGAAAATTCATATGTTATCTTGAATGCAAATCAGATTTGAATGCATGCTATAAATGAAGGGCAGAAAACTAGTTCTTTCTTTGCAGATCTATTGCATTTTTGTCTAGGGAATATCATACGCAAGGCCCAGGAATTCTTCTTCTGGACTACGGAAGACGCTATAATGATTTCCTAGTTTATTAATGCAATCAAATCACCTTCCACTTTAATTTACCATGGATACGATCTAGAAAGTCACTATTAACAACAATTATGATCATTTGGTTAATAGGATTTGCTGCCGCTTATCAAATATTTCAGTACATGAAAGAATCAGCCAAAGAAAAACAAATCCCATAAAATCCTGGTTTGAGAATACTTCAAAGCACACAAAACAGACTTGATTATACTAAGAATGCTGCAACTGCAACAACATTTCTTGTAATTCTTTCACAGATTTTTCTTCTGTCTCTGGACCTTAACATCAACAAACTTAGCAAAGATGAAATGAAGCATTTGGTATGCCGACAAAACCCTGCAGCTGTTGAAAAAACCCACAAAATCACTATTGATCCTTGCATGTAAATGCCCGCATTCCCAGTTCCCCATAACTATATTTGGTTGGTTAGTGAATTGTCAAAGATTTTACTTTGACTGGAATTAAAGCTGCAACAGATAACTATTTGTTATAAAACTGAAGTATGCTAAACTGCATCTTCCAACTGTATTTCAGCATATGGCTGTTTGCAGTAGAGTAGAAAGCAATTTAAGCTGTCATTACTTTTCAGCTCTAGGTCCCTGGTTCAAATATGACCTAATCAGTAAAGACTGTGAATCATTTCCACCTGATGGATGTTTAGTAGTCTGCGTAAAATGCACTGGTAGACACAGTGAAGTTTATTGGGAAATGGTGCCCACACCAAAAAATCCAATAGTACAAGCCAGCTGATTGAGTTCTACTTTTAGAAGGAAGAAAGAACTGAATAGGGCTGGAGGCAGTTGTGTGTTTCTCACATAAAAACTCATCAGATTAACACTATGTAAGATGGAAGCACAACTTCTTGAGGCTGAGTGATATGGACTTATGAGATTCAAATTTTAATAGTGTTTCCATCACTGATTTACTATATGATGAAGAAGAAGTAATTTGAATGCTGTTTTCCATCTAACCCTAATTATTAGAACAAGTTCTTCAAGACAGACAGTTTGATATCTACATACTCTTGGGCTCAGATGCTGTGTAAGATACAAATATAAAACATCTATATAACACTAATGATGAGAGAAAATCTAATATTGGCATTTTTCTTGGCAAGAAAAATAACTATATACTTCAGCTGCTTGCTCACAATCTTGTAATTTTCACACCTTCCTTACTGATACACTTTAATTATAAATAACCCAATATTAGATTTTCTACCAGCATACACCATTAAAATCTTGGCATTTATCACATACAACAGTTGAATTTGAAATGGTACTTTCATGCCTCTCGGTATATTTCAGTACATGGGAGGTACGCGGAAGATAAAGTAGATATATATTTTAGATATAGTAGGGAGATATTCAATCCTTAGGTTTGCTTTCTTTAACTTCCTTGATGGAGAAGTTGGCTTTCTCCTGTGTTTTACATGAATGTACTATTTTTTCATGATGTGCCTTTGTTAGCACAGAGTAGTTTGTCTTGTATTCCAAACTGAGTAATATTGTGGTCAGGTCTTGGATAACCCCATCGCTCGCAGAGTAATCACACTGAAGTATGATCTTCATCTCTTCCACACCACAAAAACATTGAAATAAGAGCAGTTTTCAATTTCTCCTTCTGAAATATATTAATTTAAAAGCATTTCTTCTATAAGAAAGACTCGAATCACCAAATATCTTGGTACCACATGGGAGATACAGTAATTGAACATTATATTGAACCAATTTTAGGTTTCTACAGAGCATAGACAAAATTGAATTTTGTCATCTTGATGGATAATGCATCTGTAGTGGGTTGGCCTTGGCTCACAGTCAAGCATCCACATAGCCACTTGCTCACTCCCCCCATCCAGTGATATGGGCGGAGATGAGACAGTAAGAAGAATCGTGTACCTAAAAGAAGAAAGGGAAGTCACTTATCACTTACTAACACAGGCAAAACAGACTCAAGTTTGGGAAATTTGACTTGATTTATTGCCAATTAATATAAATATTTGAGTACTGATTAGGGTATTGGGAAATAAAAATAAAAAGAAGTAAACAGTTACACACTTAAGGGAACACCCTTCCTTCCCTATTCCTAGGCTCATCTTTACTCCTTCACTCCCAACTCCTCTCCTCCTTGCTTGTTATTACCACAGTTAAGACTCAGTCCTTTCATTCTCACCAGGAGAGTGTTATGAAGGGTTTATGGTCACAGTATAGCAGTTTCTCTCTGCTACTCCTTCTTTCTCTCTCTTTTCCTCTGCTCTGATATGGGTCTCCCTCCTCCTTTGGGGATTATCTGCTCTACCATGGAGTGCCTCATCGTCCTCCGGCCTTGGTGTTCCCTCTGCTGTTTTTGGCTCTTCTGTGTTTGTTTTTTCCCCTCCTCCCTCTCTCTCTCTTTCTACAGTGTTTTCTGACCTTTCAAACACGTGTTTTCACAGAGGCACTACAAACTTTCCCAATGGTCTTGGTTTTGGGCAGCCCCATACTCTTCCCACAGAAGTCACCCATACTGTGCAGGTCACATTCCATTTTCCAGTCCCCCCTCCAATCTTGCCATGTACATATAATTCAACATCTTTTTGTATTGGCAGTATCAAAGGTTAGTTATATAGCAAAAAATGGTGTGAGAAGGTAAAAGGCAAGGAAGGTCTTGGGAAAGTTTGGGGGATTTGAAGAAAAATATAAGACGCCTGTGATTTGGAGTACCTCCTCCTCAGAGATTTCACTCTGCCATTGTAAATGATCCTGCACTAACCCAAAACCTGGAAGGGACCAGTAGCTTCAGATGAAAAAACTCCATACTTTATCAGGTGAGACAGGAGTATGGGGCCTCTGATGTTGTCACACTTGTGTGTCATCACATTTCCGACTCCTTTTCTGGTTACTGAGCCCATGGTTCTTGTTCGCTGCCCCTGGGACAGCATGTACTCACTTACCCACCTCTCATAGTAACCTCTTCTGTCTCCATCCCACCTGCAGTATAGGACTGGAGCTCCTCTGCTCCTCTTCCAAAACCAGCAGGTTGGTTTATTTACAGTCAGGCAGAGTGGAGCCAGACAAGGTGCTCTGGCCGTTATTAACTTTTGGCTTTCAAAGGAAATATCTAATTTGTAAAAACCCAGAACCACTTCGCTATTTTATCTTTTATTCCAAGCAATTTCAGAATTTAGCTAAAGAAAGTTAAATCATTCTTTGATACTAAGTTAAACAGAAACTTATTTGTTTCATATTGCTTATCTGTTCTCTCTCCAAATGTATTTTAGAAAGTAATTGGAATAGGGCAAGCACTAAGCATCTTTGTTCTGGGCAAAATATTAAAGATTTCAGGAATAAATTGCTATTTATCCTTTAATGTTGTTTGCTATGGTCTTGTTAAAGCCTTACAAACTACTGGACTCCATTCTGACTTAATTATATTCCAACAAACATCTCTCTTATGAAGTCTGTTGAAACTGTTGCCAGATTAGATTCATTCTTTAATCCTGACAGGATTTTCTCTCTACCTCGTGTTTCCTCTTTTATTTCTATTTAATTCCGGACATTTTACCATTCACGACCATTTAGCTTTCAGTTTTCTTCTTAATTTTCTGGGACTTTTGCTCTAGACTTATGAAAATCTGGACAAACATTCTTCCTGACTTCAGTGGGACAGAGTGCATACTTCTTTTTTCTGATTCCTGCTAGTCTCATTCTATTTGCTTCAAGAAAACAGAGATATTTCTCATGTCCATAGCTCCACTGATTCATTGTATCTTGACTGGGACATTTCACTGGGAACAAGAACAGTTGAACAGTGCCCTAGAGCCTTGCTTAGCCAAAACAATAGAACACATGCTGAACTCAGATTGTTCTATTACCTTTTTTAAAATCACTTTATTAAAAAGAGATTCCTCTGTGACTCACTAAGCACAGTCCTTTTGGTGTCACTGAAGCTTATCTCTATTCAGCAAAACTGGACCTGGCTCCATTCTAAATGAGTATTTAAGGTTTCTGGAGACATGGGTCTAAATGCTTTGGTGAAATGAAAGTAATGCAAAACTGGCATGTATATTGTGAGGCAAGAAGAACATTTTGAAAGGTGCTTAATTTGAAACTAGCCCAATTTATGTCTTGTGTAATCATTCTTCCTTCTACTAGGTGAACTAGTAAAATCGCTTGCATAGTAGCAGATAAGGATTAAAAAAATATAATCAGTTTGAACCTTCAGGAAAAAAAAAAGCTTTGAAGGAAATGTGGCAGAAAATGTGAGGGAATGAAAAGCAAATGTTCATCTGCCTTGAATGCAGAATGGATGCCACAGGGAGAAAGGCTTTAGGCAATCTTATTCTGCCCTGTGGCAGTCAGCTACTATGACACATTGAAACAAACAGGGAATCTTCTGTCAAAATATTTTTAATAGCAAATTAAATTTTTGCAGACTGAATATCTCTATAGAATAACATTGGGTTTATTGATTTAAGTAATGTATAGTGGTAATTAACGAGCTTCCTTTTAGCCATGTGGTGTATTTTGAGTACCTCACACACCTGTGTGTATCAAGGCTTTGTGCTTGCCATGCTGCATGAATGTTCCCTTGGGTCACCATGACCTCCCCTCTCACTCCTTTGCTACAGTACAGTATGGGAGATAAATCCAGCTGGGAAGTCTGATTTAGAGACAATAATGATACAGTTGCTTTTGTGGCATTTGTGATCAGAATGACTGCGATTTCTACCCCAGATAGATTTTAAATTATCTCTGTAATGGTCACTCAGATTACAGCTATTTTAATATACTAAACTGCGTCAGGGTACAAGCACGAGCACCAAAATTTAATAATCAAATTATTAGTGAGATACTTGGTATATCTTCATCAGGGGACAACTAATACAGTCCCAAGCAATTCCCAGTTATATACTGGGAGGTAACATAGCCAAACCCAATTCCCAACATGCAGTTTGGATATGACACCTTGTTTTGGCTTTTGAGAATACAGACATGACCTGGTTGTTGTCTGGGTCAGATAATTCACTCTAATACCACTTAATTTTTTGGTATAGATGTAGTCTTAATCTTCTGTGCCTTAGTCATGACAATCCTACAATATATTTTTGAAATAATCTGTCTTGAGTTCACATCCTTATGTAAAGGAGAGAGGAAGGAATGGCTGAGGGAGATTGAGGGGGATTTACTTCTTTTAATAACAGCTCTGGGCCCTTGCATGTCAGCAGCATGTTCTTTTTTTCTTGCTATCTACTTCATAACAGGATGCCTTTTAGGGATAGTACAGAAGCTCAGACAGGCTGAAAATATGGTCCTGAAGGGTTTCTGGGACATAAAGCTGATGATATCTGTACTCTTGGGGCCAGCTAAAATTCTTCTGTTACTACAGTTTGGTCCATAACTAAATGCTGAATAAAAATGCCCTTGAATTATGTGCGATCTTTTGAAATGGCTGTATATCAAATCTTGGCAAATATGGGTCTGAGGAGACAAAGCTTCAAGCTAGAAACTATCTCCTGTAGAACATCAAAGTTGTTTTGCTATCCTAGGCTGAGAGACTTTGCCCCGACTTTATTTAGATTCCCAGTAGGTCTTGTCCAACCTCATAGCAGTATAAGGGGAGGGGGGGGGGAATAACAGCAGTAGAGAGAATGCCAAGAGAGAAAGCCCTTTTCTGACTGTCATTGCAAGAAGCAGCAGTCTCTTTGTTTCACTTCCTTTATCCCAACTGTCTCCTTCATAGCAGCTGGGAGAAGACTATCTTGCTCTCAAGGTCACTTCACTTGCTTTTTGTACCACTCTTCTCCCTTCCTACTCAGTTATTCCATCTCAAAATAGGATCAATCCTGTTCCAGCCAGACCTTTTACTTCTTCCTTAGGTTGACATAACTAATTTCTCTTTACAATGCTGAAAATCCTTAATGTGGGTCTTCTGAAACAGGCCTCTCCTCTAAGCCTTAGCAACACTTCCCTGAGTCTGGGAAGAGCTGGTGTTTTTTCTTGCTATATGCTACTTTTTTTTGCCTTCCTTAACTCAACATCATTTGTGATCCTAAAAGAGTCAACAATTGCTAATCTAATACAGATGTGCTTTAATCTGTCCATCTATTCAAAGGCTATCCCAGTCAAAAAGTGGAAGCATAATTTCAATGGCATAATGATCCCCCTCCCTAGACAGTAATAACAGTGTAGTAGCACAGCTGACATGAACATCAGGGACATCCACACATTCAGGAACGATGGAGTTGAGCTTCTTTACCTATAGTGTTATCATTAAAAGTGTATACCTTCTCTGGGTAGATAGACCCTTAGATTAGACTATGTCATGTTTAATCTCTGATATTCATTCTGATTTTCTTTTCTGAGACTTTTTAAAATTTTATCTGCTTTCTTTTCCCAGTATTATGGACACAAAAATAGTTTGCAAGTTCCATGTCTAAAAATCAGACTTTTTGATTGCTTTGTGCTTTAGAGAAAGGCAGAAAAAACCTGAAAAGGATCCTGGCTGAGTCTGGAGCATGAGAAGAAAGAATAATATAAGAAAGGCAGTATTTTTTGTGAAAAGAAAAGCAAAAGGACTAAGCTATTTATCCATATGTGACTAAAACCAGACTGCCAAATCATGTGAGTTTGGGGAGCCATTACTTGGTAAAAAAAACAGAGGAGCATCTGGAATTTTATCAAAGCCATTTGTGCCAAGGATTTAGAGCTGGCTTGTGCAACAGGTGATTGTCAAATAAATGACCAGGAATGAAGAATTCAGGAAATGGAGAATAATATCTGTTTATATTCAGTATTCCAAACATTGAAGGGATTTCATGTACTCTTATTCAATGAAATCTACCAGCGTAAGTATGGCTTTAAAAATACTGTGTGGAATATTAATATTGCCTATCAGGACTACTTCCCTGAGACAATTTCTACTCTGTTTGTCCTCATTCCCCTGAATATCAACTACATGTATTGGGAAGACAAGGTCTGAAGAATGTGTTTTAAGCTGCAGACAAATGTCGTGTTCTGGATCCTTCCATGCTAGCAGGTATAGCTTTTGGGTCCTTGAGCAAATCTTATAAAACGTCTTGTGTTGAGCAATTTTCCAATACAGGAATGATCAAATGAGTTCAGGAGTGGAGAGTGGAAAGTAAATAAATGCATGAGCATTGAAGAGATGCTTACAGAGCCTTTTAGATTTCTAGTACAGGTGTAGGCTCAAATTCCTAATTTTGAGAGCCAAAGTTAATTGTCCAAACTGGGATTCATATAAAAGTTCACAAAGGACTAAACACTAAAGCTGACTACATAGAAAGAGCGCTGTTCTCTGAAAGATGACGAAAAGCACATTTGCCCTCAAGTTTCCATTATCAAACACATTGTCTGCAACCTTTGCTCAAGTATCTCTGACCTTTTCATCAAATCTCATATTTCTGAGCTACCACCTAGAGAAAGAAACACTTTTACTTATGTTCATTTGTCTGGAGTTCCCTGACTTCAGAAAAGAAAGCTGTTCATAAACTTGTTATGTTAATCATACTGGTAGGAAGGTGAAAAGTAAATGGGGAAATAGGAAGAAAGAACAAGAAATCTTTCCCCACACCTCTAGCTCCTCTTCAAGCCAAGCACAAATGTTCTCAGGAGAGACCAAAGAACAAAGCACTTGGGGTGGGTGACCTTTCTCTACTTTAAGTAGCAGAACTCAGTGTCCAACTTTTAAGCATAGCTCATTGTTTAGCTTTTAAGCATCAATAAGATGCAGCTTGTTCAGCAGGGAGGAACACTGAACCTGTGCATCATTGTGCCTTGGGAGGCTATCCACTACCCCATTCTGGGTATCAAGGAACCCCTGCCATAGAAAGAAAAAGGTCTTTCAGAAAAATTAACCTTGTAAGGAAAAAATTGCCTTGTAAGGCAGAACTCAGCATTAATTAAAACATTTGAAACCCCAAATTCTTTGGTGAAACAAGAGACATCCTAATGTACACTAATCCCAAAGTGTGCAAGGAGCTCCTTGGATTGCTTAATGCAAGAAGATTCACTTTGTGGATATCTCTTGCTGCAGCTTTTCTTCAGAAGTGGTCCTTCTTAAATTTGTTTAGAATCAAATGAACTATTCATTCATGTACCCAGATGCAAGTATAGTGTTCTTGAGCTGGCCTTTACAAAAATAACCAAATTTCTGAAGTTTCATAACTTCACTCTCCCTGTGCAGTAATTCACCCCTTGAGTCATCCCACTAAAACCAAGGGAACAACTTTCAAATTAAGCGTGAATAAAATTCTGACCCTGAATGACTTGCCAAGATCACACAGTAAGTCTGTGGCACCCAGCCCAGGTTTCTCGGAGGATAACAGAGTAAACTGACTGAGCAGTGAAGGTCTTGCAACAAGCCATGGGGATAGACTACAAGGGGATCCATTGTTAGAACATATCAAGCTTGCAAATCTGCAAATACACATTTTTAGAAAAGCTGGCTGTGTCAATTAAACTGGCCCTTGGGCAGGTCTCTGTTTCAAGGCCAGCACTTGAGCAATTGGTAACACAAGATGACA